>NC_041392.1:85043513-85050093 GCF_002162155.2 Triticum dicoccoides
CACGCGTTGCGCCAGATTCAAGCCGGTATTGATGCAGTGGTGATTTGACCGGACGGGAGGGCGGCGCTGACGGACGTGACTTCTCGGGCATCGTCGATTCAATGGGGACACCGCGTCTCGAGGAACCAAATGTGGCCGTTGTGCCGCATTGATGCGGGCTGGTCGTCCATTCGCATGGGCCTCGCCGTGGCTATTTAAGCCGTGCGCCGGTGACGCACAGAGACGCACTCCCCCTCCCCCATTTCCATGCCCGAGCCCCTCCTCCTCTCCGACCCCAGCTGAGGCGATGTCAAAGTCTTGGTGCTCCACGCCGGTAGGCGGAGTAGGTGGAAGCTCCTCCTCGGATGGTTCTTGGCACCGCCACCCTCGCTCTCCAGGCCCGTCGGCGCTCACGGCAGCCGGGTCCTCCATTGATGAGGAGGACCAGGTGCCGCCGCAGCAGCCGCCCCAACTCCTCAAGGAGGCCGCTCTGACGGACGAAGATTTCGTCCATCAGATCAAGATAATGACGGAATGGTCGCTCTGTTACATGGGCCTGTCGCCGCCATCGCCGGTGTGCGTGAAGGAGTAGCCGTCGTGCCCGCCGCGCCGTTGCGTGAAGCGTGAGCCGGCTTCCCCGCTCCGGCCTATGAAGGAGGAGATAGCCTCACCCCAGCACAACCGTGGCGTCCAGATTGGACACCGCGTGAAGGAGGACCCGGCCTCGCACCGTGGCGTCCAGATCGGACGCTGGGTCAAGGAGCCGGCGTCCCTGCCATGCAACCGGTATGGCCGCATGGACGCACCATCGTCGCCACCGCATCGCTATCAAGGAAGAGTTGCCGCCTGCGATCAAGAAGGCGCGGGGCTGCCTCCTCCACTAACTCGGAGGATGCAGTTACGGCGGTGCCTCGGGCTCGAGGGTCCTTGTCTCCAAGACAAAGCGTGCAGCTCGGAAGCAGGCGAGGTACGACCGGCGCAATGCATGTCGTCGCTCCGCGTTTGCCAAGAGCGACGTGGCGCCGGACTGGGTCTGCAACGACCCTAACATCGCCACCGCGTGGGCGCTCGACCGCTCTGTGACCACCGCGGAGACGGCCGCCAGGCGATGTCGCCGCCTTGACAGCGAGCTTGCCAAGATCGGCGAGGAGTGATCGCTTAACAACTGCTCCGCCAACGCCAGTGCGGCAAGGCCATCGCAAGGGCTCTGAAGGACATGTCGGCAATGGCCACGACGGCACTCCGCACAATGCAAGAGGAGGCGGAGCGGCTCCTCCACGAGCGGTGGGCAGCCGCCGAACAAGGCTACCATGGCCCTCCGGCGCCGTTCAGCCGCTGGAGGGACCACGACGACGACACCATCGGAGACAGCGGTGCGGCAAGGCAGGTTGGTCATCCGATATAGGGTTTATTTTTGTTTTGTTTTTTAAACTGTCAAAATATCGACATTTTATGTAAATTATGTCCGAACTCCAATGAAATCCGCCTGGTTTGATCGAATTTCGTCCAATTAGTTCAAACTGTTAGCTAGATGTATGCAGGCAACGTTGAATGACGGCATCCTGCATTCATGTCCACGGTCCCTTCCTGTCCGCAGACGGATGCGAAAGAAAATTTACAAGTCGCCGTTGGAGATGCCCTTATGACTTCACTTGGAATAACAAGAGAGAAGGTGACATCTGTACAATATAACCAAGGTTGTGAAATCCCTTTGGCTCCTGAGTTGCTCTCCCGGGGCGACTCGTGGGTGACTAAACCCACACCGCCGTCATGCCTCTTCTCTCCCCCACTCCTTCCCTAACCCTCCACTAGTTTATAGAATACGCTTGCCACAACTACATTTTGGCAAGCCGCGCCAAAAATATTCTAAAATTTGAAGAAGAAAAATTCAGTGGCGGGTGTTGTCGCCCGCCCGCCACACTTGCCTTAAATAAGATAATTCTTGCGAAATGTAGCAAAACAACCAAAATGATTTGAAATTTGACCATGGGGCTTCCAATGGTGTACGCTAATCATGGAAAAAGGTTTGAAATTGAATTGATGTATAAAGGTTGACTTCAGTTAGGCAGACAGTGATTTTTGTTCAAAACCTTACACTTCGTCGAGGGTGTTCAGTTTGTATATGAAGTGCATCAAGTTTTTACCCTAACGCTCAAAAAAATTCACTACAGCCCACAGGGGTCCTATGAAGGCACCATAGGATCTTCTCCGTGCTTCCCTTGGGGCTGGACGTACACGTCATCACGGTTGGTAGGTGCACAATCGGTGATGTGAGTGGTTGGCGTTGCGACTCATGCAGTGACGATGGTGCTAGCGTGAAGATCTAGGTCGCGGCTTGTCCTTCTGATGTCGATGGTCTGATTCGTCAATGGGTGCGCCTATACTTGTTTCTCACTGTGACAGAGAAGTTGGAGCTGCGTGCGGCGGGGCCTCGGCGGCAACGATGACTCCATAGGGTGGTTTCATCAGAGGATGTGTTGGACTAGGTTGGTGCGAGGCTTCCAACTTTCTCTAGTGAAGCGCATCAACAAAATCGAAGTTGCCGGTCCTTGACGTCGGTGATCGACGTTTGGCTATGGCTGACGAGGTCCTTTCCTTGGTTCAGAGGGGTCTCGATGGGTCATCGGTGGCGAAGTCGGAGTCGCTTGCTCGCGGAGAGGTGATGACAATGACATTGCAGACAACCTCGATGGTGTCGTCTCCTCGGTGGTGTGTGTGCTCTTGTGGGTGCCAGGTCGGCCGTAGTGCCCTTTTATGTAGGTGTGTTGTAACGGTATTCACCCGGGTTTCTGTTAATTAACCGGTCAACTTTATCCTATTTTTTTATTGAATCGCGCACTAAGGACAGCGTTTCAAAAAGAATGGCATGGCATTTTGTGGGATTGTTTTTTTAAAAGCGATATGATATCTTATTTCTTTGTCAGAAGTGCATGATGCAATCACACATTGACCATCTCTCCTCTAATAGAAAAATATATATTTGACAGAGAGAGACTATACGCACATACTTGCATAAATGACACGCCAGGTGGGATGCCCAAGGATGCAAGATCTCGAGGCGTGCACTCCTCCTTATTTATGGGACTCAAAAAGATCTGCCTCATCCCCAGTAACACTCGGAAGATGGACACATTTCCTTTCAATACAGCCAAATGAAGAGCCGTATTCCCATCTGCATCTCTGGTGTTAAGAATTCCTAGGAACCTTTGCCCTGAGCATACATACCTTACTACATTGTAATTTTTTTGTTGGACAGCAATGTGGAGGATGGTCTGGCCAAAGTTACTGCATGGCCAATAGCAATCGGGGCAATGCTCTAGCAACAGCTTGATCATGTCAAGACATCCATTAGCAGCTGCGACATGTATGGGCAGTGCTCCCTCGGCATCCCAGAGGTATCCAGCGCTTGCGTCCCTATCCAACAGAAGTTTTGCAGTAGCTGCGTACCTGGTCCTCCAGCGTGATGCCAAAAGGTGAAGTGGCGTGTTCCCATATAGATCAGTCTTCTTTATGAGGTTAGCATTCCACGCCACGAGATGTTCACTGATCTCTGCAATTGAGGAAGAACACACGCATATGCATACAGTGAGAAGAGAGTATGGTGTCGAAAGGAAGATGAGAAGAATTAGCTTATGTTTTGATTGGCGGTCGAGCTAGCACATGCACCTGTGCTGCGGTATCGAAGAAGAACTGCAGCATGCAGAGCTGTCTTCTTTTCAGGCCCAGCACAGGATGCCGCATATCTGTGATCTTGTGGCCTTTCAGTGAGGAGCTGAACCATTTCAAGGTTGCCTAGAGTTGTAGCCAAATATAGAGGAGAAACACCTTCGTTATCCTCTATTTGCACTAGAGCACGGCATCTGCATCTGTCCCTAATGTATTGCACGTTGACATCCGCCGCGATCAATCTACTCCCGACTTGTCTGTTCCCCCGCCGCACTGCGTCGTGCAAACATGTTTCCCCGTTGCACTTTCTTTCACTGAGAAGTTCCAGTTGCTTCTCAGGGCTTCCAGACATCGGTATGAGAAGATTGATCATCTCGGGTTCCTCGGTGGCAGCCGCACAGTGCAAGGGAGTCTCCCCTCTCCTGTTCTTCGCTGCTACATCCACTAACATGGCCCATCCATCGGAAATGGCACGCACTAGTTCAACATGCTCTAGTCTTGCTGCAATATGGAGCGCTCCGTCCCAATCAGATGTCACTCCTTGGAGAAGCCTGGATGTCCTTGGAGGTGGCTGGTTTTCATCTTGCAAAAGTTCATTAAATCGCTGTACATTGCCTTCTGTTACTGCCCTTCGCAGTGTATAGTCCATCATGTGCCTTTCTGACTTGTGCTGAATGTCTTCCATTCTCACGTCACCTTCGCTATTGAACAGAGTGTCTGTGATTCAATTACTGAAGAACTTGTGTTAAAATAGCACTACGAGTAATTACAGTTACAACCATCATGATTCATGGTAGACAAGTAAAAGATAACTCGTTAGGATGTACTACTACAATCTGAGTCAATTGACTTCAAACTACAAAACATACTATTCCTCTAGCTAATTCCCCGTCCTTCCGTAGCGGTATCCAATACTAAGAGCCTGATTCGTCTGTAGCCAACTTTTGCCATGCTAATCTTGAGGCAAGCCAAAGTCAGGGCTCGCCACTATTTCGCAAAAGAAAATCAAGCACAGGCCCAACTAGCTGCTAGCTCTCTGCTAGTTCCTGATCTTGTCTTCGATGTTCAGTGCATAATACTCCTTCTTGGAGCTTGCTTGAAGAGATCAAGGAGGAACACATGGTTCCTGGCCCCTTGTGGCTACGATTTGCTAGTTTTAGATCACTACTTTAGTGATCTAGACGCTCTTATATTCTTTACGGAGGGAGTATATGCTAGGAAGACTTTATTTCGCCATTTCGATGAAACATCGCCACGAAATTTCAAACTAGAAGCAGATCATTACGACCCTACCAGAAACAGCAACAAGATAAATTTTGAGACAAACTCACCGATATATATATAGAGCTCTCCAATCCTATATCCTAGAATCCATACTGAATAGGAAGGAAGCCTAACATTTTACAAGATGCAAAGCAATAGTACAGGACAATAATATTTTTCTGGTGGCCCTGTTCACAAAGGCAATTGATCTGCATTGAGTATAAAGATAGCACAAATCTTTTGTAAGACGAGATATTATGAAGTTCAAATAACTTACAAGGCAGCTTTGAGGTAGGAAAGAAGAGCGTCCGAAAGTCATAACAAGCCCGAGCGCGGCACCTCTGTTAAACGTAGCAAGTTGCAAAGGCATGTTAGCAAGTACAAATCTCTTGGCCTTTCAGATCTTAAGTAGAGTCAAGTAGCCAAACAGCAAGGATAACAGTGGACGGACGTTTAAAAAAAGATGCTTAAAGATATTATTATAACTTGATTAGTTTAACCATCTTCAGTACCTAACACCGAGGGCCAAGATGCAAGACAAACGCGCGGTAAACTGTGCACATGTACACATCGTGTGAGAATAATCAAGCATCATTGTTTTAGCTAGGTGATAAGGACGTAGGGTTGTTCCTTAGCTTTTTTTAAAAAAGGAGGGTTGTTCCTTAGCTAGCTAAGTCAGTTTCCTAATCTGAAGCATCTCAAATTGACGGTGTTTTTAGGACCATTGAGCTAGCCCTGAGATCCAACAACCTATCAAGACAAAATTAAGGGTGGTGATTAGGGCTGAACACGAGCCGAGCAGGTCCAGCCCGAGCAGCTCGTCTTGTGCACAGCTAATGTGTGTGCAAGCCGGTGCTTGCGTGCGTGGGGGCGGCGGACACTTGGCTAGGCACCATACGAGGGACGAACGGCGGCATCGGCGCGTCCGCCGTCGGTGCCGAGAGCGAGCGGCATCGGCGCGTCCGCCGTCGGTGCCGAGAGCGAGCCGTCCAGTGTCGGGCACGGCGAGGACGACAGCGACATCCGGCGCGGCAAGGAGGACGACGGCTACACTCTACACAATCAAGCAGAAGCATTCATCCCTTCATCCTTCTAGCTAGCCCTACATCCATCCATGCATCCATCACATGCGTGCGCAGCCATGCAGGGAGCATGTGTGGTGTCGTCTGCCGTTCGTGCGCCTGTGCAGGGGAACGCGCGTGAGTGCCGAGCGTACGTGTGTGCGCCGAGTTACTACTAGGGATGGGGAGGAAGGAGAGAGTACCTGCTCGTCAGGCCATCTCCATCGCGACCCTAAAACATCCGGGTCTGTCCGTTTAAACGGACAAATGAAGCAGCCTAACGCGCAACCCTTCTGTAAAAAGATGCCCGCTTTTGATCCGTTTTGACGCTTTCTCGTCTGCCCCGTCCGCTCTTGTCCAGGCCTGGACCCACTTGTCATCCACTCATCACTCCCACCGGTCTCTCTCTCTCCCTTTTTCTCTGTCTCTCTCTCCTCGTCACAGCAGCTACAGCAGCGGCGGCTCCTCGGCAAAACGCGGCAGGGCCGGTGCTGCTGGGGGCGCGGCACGGGCGCGCTGGCGTGCGTGGCCCCGGCGAGAGAGCGAGGCGCGGGCGAGCACGGGAGGCGGGGGCACGTGCTGGCAGGCGAGGCGGGCGCGCGCGGGGCGAG
>NC_041392.1:85050570-85058155 GCF_002162155.2 Triticum dicoccoides
GTGCGCGCTTGCCGCTGCACTTCCACCCACGACGCGGCGCACGCGCTCCAGCTCGTGCAGCGGGGGCGGGGGCGGGGCCGCCGCGGGCGAGGGCGGGGCCACGAGCGGCTGGGCGGCCCCGTGGGGAGTGGTGGTCGGGGGAGCGGGACGGCGCGGGCGGGCGGGCTCAGCGAGCGCGCCGCGGCGACGAGATTCCGGGGGCGGTGGGACGGACGCTTTGGGTCGTTCTGCCGCGGTGGATGCCTTAAACATAAGCGGGACACGCATGTCCGTTCTCGTCCCCATTACCATCTCAAACGGACGAAATCTAGACAAAACGAATGTCCGTTTGAAGTCCAACTGATTATTATGGTTTAAGTGACTCCCCACTGATTACCTTTTTATTTAGTTTTGTAGGAGCAGCTTACTCCGGTCTTGTTGCAACGCTCTTTGCCTATTTTTTTGACAAGTATCTGCCTTTTTTAGGACAAGTTTATCTCGTTGCTTGCTGCTTCTGTGCTCATCTCAACAATCATCAAAATCAACATAAAGAGGTGACCCTACGAGCAGAGCTCGGTCATGAAAAATCTTTTAATTACACTACTCATTTCTCCGACCAACGCCCCTTCTATAAATATATTTTCTCCAAATCTTTTAGTTACACTACTCATTTCTCCGACCTACGCTCCATCTCCGTCTAATTTAAGTCCGTAAACTCTACTCAAATCAACTCAGCACAGTACTTAATCTGGCTAAACCTCTGTTCTGCTCCATATATCAATACCAAAATTGCTTTGATGAGTATTTAATTAAATATGGTGACAAAATGCTTTCATCATCTTTATTCGCCTCTTTTTTCTCTGTAATCGTCAGGAAAATTGGCATTCAGACTCGATACTGATTTCGTGTCTGTCAGGAAATCAAGTGCCGGATGACATTCAGCAACAACACGGTTTCGTTCTTAAGCATACAGAGTAAGCACACAACTCTCATTCGCCATGCTCGTTAATTGATGGATACCCTCTTGTGTGCTTTGGACTCTCATTCGCCATGTTCACTAATTGATGGACCACTGTGATGACAGCGCAGGAAAATTCCAAGCTCTGATGAACATGTGCCGTAATTCTCCCTGAAAGATTTAGAGAATATTTGCCACACTTGGGCTTTTCCATTACATGTCAATATATAGACATATTTACAATCCTAACCATAAATGGAAGATCACAACAATATCGATACTCCTCGATTTAGGGGATTAGGAGATATGTCACGATACGTGACATATTAGTCTAACACTCCCTCGCAGTCACAACGGGAGGAGAGCGGACGTTGAGACTGGACCGAAAATCCAGAAACAACGGCGACGGGAGGCCCTTCGTCAAGATGTCGGAGAATTGGCGTGACGAGGGAACATGCAGCACACGGACCGGACCCATGGCAACACGATCGTGAACGAAGTGGAGATCGATCTCGATGTGTTTCGTACGCTGATGCTGGACAGGGTTCGTGGACATGTAGACGGCGCTGACGTTGTCACAGAAGACGATCGTCGCAGGAGGAGATGGTCGATGAAGCTCCTAAAGAAGTTGCCGAAGCCAACTCGCCTCAGCCACGGCGTTAGCCACGGCGCGGTACTCGGCTTCAGTGCTCGAGCGCGAGACCGTGTGTTGTCGCTTGGAGGACCAAGAGACGAGATTATCTCCGAGGTAGACACAGAAGCCTGACGTGGAGCGCCGAGTGTCAGGGCAGCCGGCCCAGTCGGCGTCGGTGTAGGCAATCATGGAGTCCGGCGAAGTCGAGTAGAGCTGAAGGCCATGAGAGATCGTGCCCTTGACGTAGCGCAAGATGCGCTTGATGGCCGCGAGGTGCTGCTCACGCGGGTCGTGCATATGAAGACAAACCTACTGAACGGCGTACGCGATGTCGGGGCGCGTAAAGGTGATGTACTGGAGAGCTCCAGCAAGACTCTGGTACTCCGTGGGATCGGCCACGGAAGAGCCGGCAGTAGCGGCGAGCTTCGGCGAGGTGTCAACCGGTGTCGAGGCCGACTTGCAGGCAGTCTTGCCGGCCCTGTCCAGAATCTCCACGGCGTACTTAGCTTGCGAAAGATGCATGCCAGAGGAGTCGCGGGTGACCGCGATGCCGAGGAAGTAGTGAAGGCTGCCCATGTCCGTCATGGCGAACTCTGCTCGGAGAGAGGCCGTGATCCTGTCCAACAAGCGGGTCAAGGAGGCGGTGAGGACGATGTCGTCCACGTAGAGCAGGAGGAAGGCCGTGCCTTCCGCACACCAGAGAACGAACAACGAGGTGTTCGAGCGGGAGCACACGAAGCCGGTCGAAGTGATGAAAGTCGCGAAGCGCTGGTACCACGCACGGGGAGCCTGCTTGAGACCGTATAGAGAACGGTTCAGCCGACAGACGTGCTCGGGGCGAGTGGAGTCGATGAAGCCGGTGTGTTGACGACAGTAGACGACTTCAGCAAGAGTGCCATGTAGAAAGGCGTTCTTGACGTCGAGCTGACGAGTCTCCCAATTAAGAGAGAGCGCGATGGAGAGGATGACACGCACGGTGGCCGGTTTGACAACCGGGCTGAATGTCTCGTCAAAGTCGACACCGGGCTCCTGAGAGAAACCCCGAAGCACCCAGCGAGCTTTGTAGCGATCGAGGGAGCCATCGGGTTTGAGCTTGTGGCGAAAAACCCACTTGCCGGAGACGATGTTAGCATCCCGAGGAGGGGGCACAAGATCCCAAGTGTTGTTGCTGAGGAGAGCGCGGTACTCCGCAGTCATAGCATCGAGCCAGTTGGGATCCTTGAGAGCTGCACGGGCGAAGGTGGGGACCGGCGAGTACCTGCTGACAGATGAAACATGTAGGTTAAGCCGCTCGCGAGGGCCCTTGTGGATGCCGGAGGTGCTGCGTGTGCGATGAGTGGGTGGGGCGCCTAGTTCGGGAGGGGCGCCCGGTGAGGGAGGGGCGGGTGGTGAGGGTGGTGCGGGTGGTGATGGAGGGGTGGGTGGTGGGGTAGGTGGCGGGGTAGGGGCAGGAGTGGCGATCGGAAGAGGCGGGACAATTATGGGTAGTGTGTCATCGTCGGCGAGGAAGTCGTATGTGGCTGCGGTGGTGGGCTGTAGGGAGGCAAATGGAAAGGTCATCTCATCGAAGATGACGTGACGGGAGATGATGATGCGGTGGGTAGTGAGGTCCATGCACCGATATCCCTTATGATGAGAGGAATAGCCCAAAAAAATGCAAGCACTCGAACGCGGCGACAGTTTATGTGGCATGGTGGAGGCGGTATTGGGATAGCATAGGCAGCCGAAGACGCGTAGTGATGAGTAATCGGGATGGTTGCCGTGAAGGGCAAAGTATGGAGAGGGAGCCGCAATGGTTTTGGTGGGAAGACGGTTAAAAACGTGAGTGGCGGCGTGAAGTGCTTCGGCCCAAAAACGAGGAGGTAAGCTAGCCTGAAATAAGAGAGAACCCACAATGTCATTGACGGTGCGAATAATGCGTTCAACTTTACCGTTTTGTTGGGATGTGTATGGGCAAGAAAAACGAATATGAATACCGTGTGTGGCAGCAAGAGAGTGGAGTTTGTTGTTGTCGAACTCACGACCATTGTCACATTGTATGGACATGAGAGGTAAGCCAAACTGAGTATGAGCGAATGCGCGAAAAGCGAAGAGCGAAGCGTAAGCATCAGATTTTTGGCGAAGTGGAACGGTCCATAGAAAATGTGTGAAATCATCAAGAATGACTAAAAAATATTTATTGCCAGAAACACTCAAGATTGGTGAAGTCCAAAGATCACAATGCACTAACTCGAATGGACGAGTGGTACAAGTAGTAGAAGCAGAAAAAGGCAAACGGACATGACGTCCTAGTTGACAAGCATGACATAAAGTGGAGTGATTTATTTGTCTAATACAAGGGAGGGAAATATGCTGCGAGAGGCGACGGTAAGCATCATGGCCGGGATGACCGAGACGACGGTGCCACACGTCGTGAGGGGCGGTGAGCGTGGCGAGGGCGCGAGGAGGCGGAGGGCATGTGAACGTGTAGAGCTCCCCCGTACTATTGCACCGAAGGATCTCGCGCCGGGAATGAAGGTCCTTCACAGAGAAACCAAAGGGGTCAAAAGCGACGATGCAATGATTATCAGTAGTGAATTGACGAACGGAAATAAGATTTTTGATAATGGTAGGTGTTACTAGGACATGGCGTAAGTGAAAAGGTCTGTTAGGAAAAAGGGAGGGAAGGGAAGAATGACCGGATGTGGTGATGGGAACGGTGGAACCGTCGCCGACCACCACGTGACGATATATAGGATGAGGAGAAAGGGAGGATAAGATACCGACATCGGAGGAAAGGTGGGCGGTCGCGCCACTGTCCATGACCCACTCGGGAGCGGGCTGCTGCAACGTCATGTTGGTGAAGTGTTGGGCGAGAGCAGCGGTGTCCCATGATGGTGCCGGTGTTGGTGGTGCAGCGTAGGGCAGCGCGACGCCGTATGGGACGGAGCCGTAACCGCCGTAGTAGGCGCCGGGAGCAGCCGGTGGAGCGGCCATGTAGGCGTGAGAGCGGGGGCCCGGAGCCCGTCCGAGGATGCCGCCGGTGTTGCCGCCAGTGTTGGTGGGGCGGGACTGCATGGGCCACATCTGGATGGCTCCTGTCCAAGGATTGAACGGAGTTGGCATGGGAGGAGCGCCACCGCCGGACTTGTACCCCTTGTTCTTTCCCTTCCCCTTGCCATAGCCGGTGGCATGAGGATTGTGGACGGGAGCAGGAGCCCGCCATGGCTGGCCGCCGGCCGAACTGGAAGGAGCACCACCGCCGCCTCCGGAGGACGAGCCGCCGCCGCTGGGAGGAGCGGGGACGGGTCCTTTGGCGGCGTAAAAAGTAGAGGCCGAGGTGTTGTTGGAGCGCCGAGAGGCCTTCATCTCGTGGAGCAGCAGCATGTTGCGAAAGTTGAGGAAGGTAGGGAACGGCGTGAGGAGGGGGGCGATGTCGGCGACGCTGTCGAAGCGCTCATGGAGGCCCTTGATGACGTTGGTGACGAGCTCGGGATCGGAGACGGGCGCACCGACCTCGGCGAGGGCGTCAGCCGCCGTCTTCTGCAGGTGAAGGTATTCGGTGATGGACCGATCCTCCTGCTTGATGTTGTGGAACTCCTCGGCGAGATAAATCTCGCGGCTCTTTTGGTTGTCGTTGAAGAGCGCGACGACGGCGGTCCAGACCTTGTACACCGTGGCGGTGGCGGGGTCGGTAGGCATGACAAGGTCGACGATGTCCATGGCCATGGAGCCATAGAGCCAGCGGAGCACGAGGACGTCGAGGCGGAGCCACGTTGGGTCGGTGGAGGGCGTCTCGGAGGTGAGGTGAGGGCGTAGGTGGTGACGGCGATGTTGAAGAAGGTCCTCCACTTGGGGAAGACGGCGCTCTTGAACTCGAGGACGATGGGGACGAGAGAGCGGACGTTGGGGATGGCGGTGGCCTGCGCCCAAAGGGCGGCGTTGGGGTGAGGAGCAGCCGGCTCGGAGGGCGCCATGGGAGGGAGGTGGTGGCCGGCGGCGCGGGAGTAGGAGCCGGCGGCGCGGGAGTAGGAGCCGGCGGCGCTAGGGTTGGAGGAGCGGAAGCGAGAGGATTCTTAGGCTGATACCATGAAAAATTTAGAGAATATTTGCCACACTTGGGCTTTTCCATTACATGTCAATATATAGACAGATTTACAATCCTAACCATAAAAGGGAGATCACAACAATATCGATACTCCTCGATTTAGGGGATTAGGAGATATGTCACGATACGTGACATATTAATCTAACACTCCCTACAAAATGAAATCGGGTTTATCATGTGCTGACAATATTCAGGTACATGTCTGAAAGCTATAAGTGTACCTGCAGGTTGGAATCTGTGAAAGCATCCACAAAATGAAGGAAGCATCCATAAAATGAAGGAAGCGATGCTCGTCAAGCTAAGTCGGAACTCCATCATCACGGCATGTGATGAGTGTCGTCTGAAAGTAGATGTAATAACCGGAACTAGATCATGCTGTGCCCATCGTCGCTTTCCCTATAGATTTTGTCTACATGTGTGCGTCAGTGCTGGCAGATATATGTCTGTTTTGTTCCATTGTCCGTTGGCTCTGAAGCCGATGTCCGTGTGCACAGGATACTGAAGTGGTAGTCTGACATGTGAGTACGTTTGTGCGTGTCGTTGTTGGGCATTGGTGTGGTGTGGTGTGGCTAAGAGGCCTAGATAAGAGGCGCGTGTCTGTGGGTGTCATCAGGTAAGGAAAAAAGCAAAGTCTTAATTCCCCTGTCTCCTTCTCTGTTCGCACTTCGCAGTCCCCTTTCTTCTTCCTCTTCCCGCATAGCATGCAGCTTGAGTATTGTTACAGGAACGAAGCCAATGTCCTCGCGGGCAAAACTTGTGCTTATTTGAGGAGGAACAGTGCAATGGCTTGACACTGAGATACTTTGAAACTCTGGTATACTAAAGCTCCGTGGTAAAACTGAAACGTGATTACAGGGGGTCAGAGTGTGGAGTTCACCAATTATCAGCAAGTTATTCGTTACAACTATGGTGATCTAGGGCATCTGCGGGCTGTGTGTGAGAAACCCAAAAAATGCTTCATTTGCAAAGCAAGTGCACATCAAGTGGAGAATTGCCCGGTTAGAAAGAGACCTCATCAAATGGCTAAGTATGTAGGTAGTGCTGCCCCTGGGCTGGGGTTCTACCATTTGGAGACCTCAGATATGGGGCAGAACTCGATCGGGATCTTGAAGAATTGTGGTGTGGTGTATGTGGAGTCTGGATCAATCACAAAGGAAGAACTGGCAAAGGAGTTTTCTGTCATTTATAAGACAAATTGGCCGTGGCAGATTAGAGTACTAGATGAGTGGTCCTTTCTAGTGAAGTTTCCTCCTCACATTTCTGTAGACCAGGTGGCTGGTTACCCCTGTGTAACGCCCCAGATATAACTTTCCCAATTTGTACTCCAACTCTTGCCGTTTTCGGCGTTAAGTTATATTTATTTCTCGGGTTCGGGTCTTTGTCTCCGTGTGTTGTTTTCGTTTTCATGCATCTCATATCATGTCATCATGTGCATTGCATTTGCATACGTGTTCGTCTCCTGCATTCGAGCATTTTCCCCGTTGTCCGTTTTGCATTCCGGCGCTTCGTTCTCCTCCGGTGGCCATTTCTAGCTTTCTTTCGTGTGTGGGGATTAAACATTTCCGGATTGGACCGAGACTTGCCAAGCGGCCTTGGTTTACTACCGGTAGACCGCCTGTCAAGTTTCGCACCATTTGGACTTCATTTGATACTCCAACGGTTAACCGAGGGACCGAAAAGGCCTCGTATGTGTTGCAGCCCAACACCCCTTCAATTTGACCCAAAACCCACCAAACTCTGCTCCATGTCCTAGAGCGTTCGATCACGATCGCGTGGCCGAAAACCGCACCTCATTTGGACTCTCCTAACTCCACTTATGCCTATCAATAGACCCCTCGTTTTTCGGATCTCACCCCCCCTCGAAACCCTAAAAATCCTCCGCGCGCCGGCCGGACACGTCCGCCGCCGCCAGCCTCTCCGCGCCCGC
>NC_041392.1:85058292-85067634 GCF_002162155.2 Triticum dicoccoides
TCTCCACTCCGGCCACCACGACGCCATCGCCAGCGACCTCGGTTCCCGGCCAGCTACAGTGCCGCCGCGCCTCGGTTTCCGTGCGAAACCCTAGATCTGATCCGAGAGGTTAATTTTTTTTTGCCAAGTCTCAGGAATTTCACTTCATATGCTCCTGTTCGAGGCCCCGTAACTTTGCATCCATAACTCCGATTTGGGCATATAGTATATCGAAATGTTCATCTCCGAGAGTACATCATTTCATTCCATTGCATCATTTTCATTTGAGTTCATCTTGATGCCCGAAATGCTGTTAGAAGGAGGCTTCGTGAGTTATTTGTCAGATCTGCTAGTTCATCTTAGACTTTTGTCATTTTTGCCATGATTATTGTGTGCATGATATGCCTGTGAGTCCTTCATATGTTTTGTTAAGAATTTTGTCTTCTTTCCAAAGGTGCAACCCATGCATTTTTAGGATGTGTATGGTGACTTGTGCAAGCTTGCAAAGTGAGGCACCCGGTAAATCTGTTCTCAGGGACTTAGTAGTTTTCACTAAGTCTGGGATTATTTAGTTCATGATGCCATATGTTCAGCTTGTTTCCTAGTGATCTGTGCCTCTTTTGAGGATGATCAGTAAAGGAGTTTTGTTAATCATGTTATGCCCTATCCATCCATGTCTTTGTTTGCAATTATGGAGCACCCTAGCTTGAGTCAATCGAGCTCTAATTTCGCTTCGTTGTGAATCTGGGCAGATCGTCAACTTGTTTGCGATTTTGCCGATGTTATTATAGTTGATCCGTGCATGATATGCCATTGTTCTTGCCATGTATAGCTAGCATTTTGTGCCTTCTTAAAGGATGTATGCTTTCCTTGCCATGACTTGCACCGTGGTGAGTGCATCGATCTCGTTTACATGCCTTCGTGAGTTATATTTCAGCATGTCTCAGTTTTCACTAAGTCTGAAAACTGATTGTGTTTTAGCTATGTTCGTGTGCCCGTTAGTATATTTTGTGAACCCTTTTGGCCCCAGGTCACTTTGGGACTTTTGTTAAGCTTGTTGAGTAGCTCCATGCCACGCTCTTCTTTGTCATAATAAGGTCATGTATCATGTTGTTTTGCTGCTCCGAAGAGGGCTTCATGATCTGAAATTTCAGACAAGTGTTAATTTCACTAAGTCTGGAATCTGTTTTGCATTTGCGTTTTTGCCATGCTTGTTAGAACCTCATATTGGATTAATTGGCTGTAGCTCAGTGCTAGTCTTTTGTTAAGCATCTTGTGTGCATCCTGTCATGTATTTTGTTGTCATGTTTGGTGGCTGTAGCATGTTCATTTTATTGCATTTAGATGCCTACTTGCTGTAAATTGCAGACCGGTGTCATTCTTAAAACGCTTACTATTTCCAAACCGTAACTCCGATTTTGGCGTTCTTTATATCGTTTTCAAGCGATTTCATCCCCTCTTTCCAGTGGCACCCTTGGAATTCCAAGTTGAGGCCAGGTTCATGCATTTCCTGTCATATCTTGCATTTTGCATCCCGCATCGCATCCCGCATAGCATATCATCATTGCATCATATCGCTTGATCCTTGCACGTGGTTGATTGTATCCTTGTTGCTTGTTTGTCTTGTTTGGGTAGAGACGGGAGACGAGTTCTCTACCGAGGAGCCCGTTGAGTTTGCTTGTGAGGATCCAGTCAACTCTGATAACTGTGCAGGCAAGATGATCATACCCTCGAAATCACTACTATCTTTGCTATGCTAGTTTGCTCGCTCTTGCTATGCCAATGCTATGATGCCTACCTTTTGCTTGTCAGCCTCCCAATTGCCATGTTGAGACTCTAACCCACCATGTCCTAGCAAACCGTTGATTGGCTATGTTACCGCTTTGCTCAGCCCCTCTTATAGCATTGCTAGTTGCAGGTGAAGTTTGGAGGCCGTTCCTTGTTGGAACATCTTTTATTTACTTGTTGGGATATCATTATATATTGCCATGTTATCTTAATGCATCTATATACTTGGTAAAGGGTGGAAGGCTCGGCCTCTCGCCTAGTGTTTTGTTCTACTCTTGCCGCCCTAGTTTCCGTCATATCGGTGTTATGTTCCCGGATTTTGCGTTCCTTACGCGGTTGGGTTATAATGGGAACCCCTTGATATTTCGCCTTGATTAAAGCTTTTCCAGCAATGCCCAACATTGGTCTTACCATTTGCCACCTAGCCTTTTTCTTCCCTTGAGTTCTGCAGACTCAAGGGTCATCTTATTTTACCCCCCCCCCCCGGGCTAGTGCTCCTCTAAGTGTTGGTCCAAACCGTTAGCCGTCGGTGGCTACCAGGGGCAACTCTGGGCTGGCCTACCAGAAGTTTAGACAATCTGAATGTGCCCTGAGAAAGAGATATGTGCAGCTCCTATCGGGATTTGTCAGCACATTCGGGCGGTGTTGCTGGTCTTGTTTTAACCTGTCGAAGTGTCTTGAGTTATCGAGATACCGAGTCTGATCGGAATGTCTTGGGAGGAGGTCTATTCCTTCGTTGACCGTGAGAGCTTGTCATGGGCTAAGTTGGGACTCCCCTGCAGGGATTGAACTTTCGAAAGCCGTGCCCGCGGTTATGGGCAGATGGGAATTTGTTAATGTTTGGTTGTAGATAACTTGAACCTTAATTAATTAAAATGAATCAACTGAGTGTGTTACCGTGATGGCCTCTTCTCGGCGGAGTCCGGGAAGTGGACACGGTGTTGGAGTAATGTTTGCGCAGGCTGTTCTCTAGCTTCTCGCTCGTGCTTTGCCTCCTCTTCTCGCTCTCTTTTGCAAATAAGATAGCCACCATATATGCTAGTCGCTTGCTGCAGCTCCACATATATTTTGCCTTACCCTTCCTATAAGCTTAAATAGTCTTGATCGCGAGGGTGCGAGATTGCTGAGTCCCTGTGGCTCACAGATACTATAACTCCAGATGCAGGTCCAGGTGATTCCGCTCCAGGTGACGAGTACGAGCTCAAGTGGGAGTTCGACGAAGACTCTCAGTGATACTATGTTTCCTTTCCCGATGATCAGTAGTGGTGCCCAGTTGGGGGTGATTGGGACCGTGTCGCATGTTGGGTTCTCTTCTATTTTGGCACCGTAGTCGGGCCATGAGTGTTTTGGATGATGTAATGTTATTTATGTTCTTGATTGACGTGGCGAGTGTAAGCCAACTATGTTCTCCCCTTTATTATTCATATTATATGGGATGTTGTGAAGATTTCCTAACTTGCGACATATGCCTTCAATGCGATTATGTCTCTAAGTCGTGCCTCGACACGTGGGAGCTATAGTTGCATCGAGGGTGTTACAAGTTGGTAATCAGAGCCTTCCCCGACCTTAGGAGCCCCATTGCTTGATCGTTTTTAGCGGCCGAGTTGTGTCTAGAAAAATGTTTTGACTCACTTAGGAATTATATATCGGAGAGCTTAGGAATTCTTTTTACTTCCTAGTCTCCTCATCGCTCTGGTAAGGCATCCTGACATAGAGTTTTGACTCTTCTCTTCTCAAATTTCACTAAAAAAAATTTTAGGATCACGCGAGTATCTTGGATTTGTTCCGATGGCTTATGATGATAACATTGTCTTGGTGCCTCCTGTCAGGGGTTTAGTGGAAGTGTCCCGGGGAGTTGAGCTCTGAGGTGTTGTCATCATAATTTTATCGTTGCAATTCCGGAATACTTGAGATATGTTCGCCGACATTGAAAATCTCTTTTATGCAGTTCGTTGGTGAGATAACCTCGACGCCACCCAGTAATGGGGCGGGAGTTCGGGAGTATCGCCATAACTTGTATAACGGATGCTTTTCGAAGGTTAAGGTAGATGGTTTCCAAAGGTTTCTTGGTTATGTGTTGAAGGATGGATACAGCTGGATGTAGGATTTGCTAGTTTGGGTGAGATATTATGCTTCCCCTGTATCCCCAACACCTGATTGCATAACCGGAAAAGTTCGGGAGTTTCATAGGTGGGAATTCTCATAGCTCTAGTTCTTCTTCCACGAATATTGGTTTGAGATTGGGATTTCTTACCGATTATTCGTTCTTGATCCGTACCCTGTTGGTTTATTTCTCTACCTTAATTCTACGTGGCTTCTCAATTTATGGATATGTGACCATTTGAAGAGGAATGCATTCGTTCATTTTGTTCGGGTGTGAAGACTATATGTTGCAATTTTCATTCCATTGGTTTCAGCTTCAATATTATCTGTCAATGTGCTAATGGTGGTCAACCTCTCCAGGATGGCTCCTCCAACGCGCACGACTCCGAATCCTGATCCGCCACCACCTCCACCTCCTCAAGAGGCATGGCAAGCTGTGATGGCCGCAACCAATGCAAACACTCAGCTGATCATGCAAATTCTCCAAGAGCGCAATCAAGGCAGTCAAGGGAATCAAGGCAGCAATCAGAGTCACTTTGCTACACTCAACCAGTTCCTTGCTAATGGGCCAAAGACTTTCAGCAATTGTGTTGAGGCAACCGATGCTGACGATTGGCTTTTGGATCTGTGTAAGCATTTCGAGTGCAGCAACGTCAGGCCTGAGGACTTTGTCAAGTTCGCTTCCTTCCAACTCAAAGATCAAGCTGCAGAATGGTTCCAGCAGTACAAGGATTCCAGAGGTGGACGTGTTATCACTTGGGACGATTTCCGTCGAGATTTCTGAACTCATCATATTCCGCAAAGCGTGGTTGAAAGCAAGCGTGAGGAATTCCGCAATCTGAAGCAAGGCTCTTTGTCTGTCTATGACTACAACAAGTTGTTCCAGAAGCTTGCCCGCTTTGCCAAGCAGGACGTGCCTGATGAGAAGAGCATGATATATCAGTTCAGGGGTGGTCTCAGAGAAGATATCCAGCTCGCTCTTGTTCTCTTCGAGCCCCTGAGATACGATGAGTTCTACAACATGCACTGAAGCAAGAGGCTGCTCAGTTGAGGTGTGATGCTTCCAGGAAGCGAGTCAGAGATGTTAGTCCTTCTTCCTCTACTCAAGTGGCCAAGCAGCAGAAGTTTTGGCTTCCTCCTCCTCCGTTCCGTCAGCCGTATCAGCAGAAGAGCAAAGGTGTCAGTGGTTCTTCCCACCCACCAACCCTGGCTTTCAGAACAAGACTTCGTCTCAAGCTCCAAGATCGAGTGCTCTGTATCACCGTCCGCTTTCAGAGGTCACGTGCAACAAGTGCCAATAGAAGGGTCACTATCCCAACACGTGTTTCAACCAGAGGCGTCTTCCTCCTCCTTCTGTCAGATCGGCAAGTACAGCTGTGGTCAAGCATAACCCCAAGTATGCCAAGGTCAATATGGTGAATGCAGCCCAGGCAGAGGACTCGTCAGATGTGATTATGGGTAACCTTCCTGTTAACGATGTTCCTGCAAAAGTTCTTTTTGACATGGGTGCATCGCATTGCTTCATTTCCAGACCTTTTGCATCTAAGCATGGGTGGTTTTCTCAAGTTATGCATAAGCCATTAGCAGTCGTCTCTCCGAGTAGATGCTTGCTTGCTAACTACGAAGTTCCGGATATTTCTATCTCGATGGGTGATTTCAAGTTTCTGGCTTCCCCAATGATCCTTGGTAACTCGGATATTGATCTTATTCTCGGAATGGATTGGCTTTCTAAGCACAAGGCTCAGCTTGATTGTGCAGCCAGGCAGATTCAATTGACTCATTCATCTGAGGATGTAATTGTCTTTGCCGCTCGGGATAATACCATTCGTCTGTTTTCTCTCAATGAGAAGGGTGAATTGGACGCTATTTCACAAATTCCAGTCGTTTGCGAATATCAAGACGTCTTTCTAGAAGAGCTCCCAGGAATGCCTCCGCACCGGCTAGTTGAATTCGTTATTGAACTTGAGCCTGGCACGGAACCTGTGTGCAAACGTCCTTACAAGCTCGGACCTGAAGAGTTGAAGGAGCTGAAGAAGCAACTCGATGAGCAAGAGAGAATGGGTCTCATCCGGCCTAGTTCTTCTCCGTGGGGTTGTGGTGTTCTTTTTGTGAAGAAGAAGGATGGTACGGACCGACTTTGTATTGATTACCGTCCGATGAACAAGAAGACCATCAAGAACAAATACCCACTTCCCAACATCAATGAGCTGTTCGAACAACTCAAAGGTGCCCAAGTATTCTCCAAGCTTGATCTCCGTATGGGTTATCACCAGATTCGCATTCGTGAAGAAGATATTCCCAAGACAGCATTCAGAACAAGCTTTGGTTCATATGAATACACTGTCATGTCTTTTGGCCTCGCCAATGCTCCTCCGACGTTCTCTCGCATGATGAACTTCATCTTCAATGCCTACACCAATGACTTCGTTTTGGTCTATCTCGACGACATTCTGGTTTTCTCGAAGAACAAGGAAGATCATGCCAAGCACTTGCGTTTGGTTCTTGATAAGCTCAGGGAACATCAGTTCTACGCCAAGTTCTCCAAGTGTGAATTTTGGCTCGATGAGGTTCTTTATCTTGGTCATATCATCTCTGCCAAGGGCATTTCCGTGAATCCTGAGAAGGTGTCTGCAATTGTGAATTGGGAACCTCCTCAGAACGTGAAGCAACTCCGCAGTTTTCTCGGTCTCGCAAGCTATTGCCGAAGATTCGTTGAAAACTTTTCCAAGATCGCGAAGCCTCTCTCAAATCTTCTTCAGAAGCACGTCAATTACGTTTGGTCTCCGGAGTGTGATATTGCTTTCAACACTTTGAAAGAGAAATTGATCACTGCTCCAGTTCTGACTCCTCCTGATGAATCCAAGCCGTACGAGGTCTTTTGTGATGCCTCCCTCCAAGGTCTTGGCGCAGTATTGATGCAAGAAAAGAAAGTTGTTGCTTATACATCTCGCCAGTTGAAGCCTAATGAGAAGAACTACCCCACTCATGATCTCGAGTTGGCGGCAGTTGTGCATGCTCTTTTGACTTGGAGACATCTTTTATTGGGAAGAAAAGTGGACATTTTCACTGATCACAAGAGTCTCAAGTACATCTTCACTCAGCCTAATCTCAACCTCAGGCAAACTCGATGGGTCTAAATGATTCAAGAGTATAATCCGAGTATTGAGTATACTCCAGGCAAGGCTAATGTGATTGCTGACGCTTTGAGCAGGAAGGCATACGCAACAGTCTGATTCTCAAGCCTTATCAACCTGAGCTTTGTGAAGCTTTCTGCAAATTTAATCTGCAAGTTGTTCCTCAAGGTTTCCTCGCCAACCTTCAAGTCTCTCCTACCTTAGAAGACCAGATTCGCCAAGCCTAGCTTCTTGATGCTATGGTGAAAAAGGTGAAGATTGGGATTGCCAAGAGTCAGTCCAAGTACAAGTGCTACCGCCTTGATGACAAGGACACTCTCTTCTTCGAGGATCGTATTGTTGTGCCCAAAGGTGAACTTCGTAAAGTGATCATGAACGAGGCTCACAATTCTCTCCTCTCCATCCACCCTGGGAGTACGAAGATGTATCAGGACCTTAAGCAAGCTTATTGGTGGAGTCGAATGAAGCGCGGGATCGCTCAATTCGTAAATGAATGTGATGTCTTCAGAAGAGTGAAGGCAGAACACCAAAGGCCAGCAGGTCTCCTCCAACCTCTTACCATTCCAGAATGGAAGTTTGACCACATTGAGATGGACTTCGTGACTAGGTTTCCAAAGTCCAAGCGTGGCAATGATGCTATATTTGTTGTCATCGACAAACTCACCAAAGTGGCTCACTTTCTTCCTATCAAAGAGTCGATCACTGCAGCTCAATTGGTGGAACTCTATACCTCTCGAATTGTCTCTCTGCATGGTATTCCTCAAGTGATCTCTTCAGACCGTGGCAGCATCTTTACCTCGAAGTTTTGGGATTCTTTTCAGAAGTCCATGGGCACTAACATCCGCTTCAGCACTGCTTTCCATCCTCAAACAAGCGGTCAAGTCGAGCGTGTCAACCAGATTCTTGAAGATATGCTCAGGGCTTGTGTGATCTCCTTCGGCATGAAGTGGGAGGATTGTCTTCCTTATGCTGAATTCTCGTACAACAACAGTTTTCAAGAAGTTCGGGCAAGGCCCCATTTGAAATTCTGTATGGCAGGAAGTGCCGTACCCCTCTCAACTGGTCTGAAACCGGTGAACGTCAGCTTTTGGGTAATGACTTAATCATAGAAGTAGAAGAAATGTGCAAAGTCATTCGTGATAACCTCAAAGCAGCCCAATCCTGCCAGAAGAGCTACTATGATAGTAAGCACCGTGATTTGGCTTTTGAGATCGGAGATCATGTTTACCTCCGAGTCTCTCCTATGAAAGGTACTCGTCGCTTCTGTATCAAAGGGAAGCTTGCCCCTAGATACGTGGGACCTTTCAAGATTGTCAGCAAGAGAGGCGACCTCGCCTATCAACTCGAGCTTCCTTCAAACTTTGCAAATGTTCATGATGTGTTCCATGTCTCTCAGCTTCGAAAGTGCTTCAAGACTCCTGACCGCACCGTCAACTTCGAGGACATTGAGCTCCAAGAAGATCTCTCTTATCGTGAGCACCCAGTTGCTATTCTTGAAGAGACTGAATGCAAGACTCGCAACAAGTCAATCAAATTTCTCAAAGTCAAGTGGTCACACCATTCCGACCGTGAAGCTACCTGGGAACGCGAGGATCACCTCCGTTCTGAGTACTCAGAGTTCTTTCAGTCCTAGATCTCGGGACGAGATCTTTTCGTAGTGGTGGAGTGTTGTAACGCCCCAGATATAACTTTCCCAATTTGTACTCCAACTCTTGCCGTTTCCGGTGTTAAGTTATATTTATTTCTTGGGTTAGGGTCTTTGTCTCCGTGTGTTGTTTTCGTTTTCATGCATCTCATATCATGTCATCATGTGCATTGCACTTGCATACGTGTTCGTCTCCTGCATTCGAGCATTTTCCCCGTTGTCTGTTTTGCATTCCGGTGCTTCGTTCTCCTCCGGTGGCCATTTCTAGCTTTCTTTCGTGTGTGGGGATTAAACATTTCCGGATTGGACCGAGACTTGCCAAGCGGCCTTGGTTTACTACCGGTAGACCGCCTGTCAAGTTTCGCACCATTTGGACTTCGTTTGATACTCCAACGGTTAACCGAGGGACCGAAAAGGCCTCGTGTGTGTTGCAGCCCAACACCCCTTCAATTTGGCCCAAAACCCACCAAACTCTACTCCATGTCCTAGAGCGTTCGATCACGATCGCGTGGCCGAAAACCGCACCTCATTTGGACTCTCCTAGCTTCACTTATGCCTATAAATAGACCCCCCGTTTTTCGGATCTCCCCCCCCCCTCGAAACCCTAAAAATCCTCCGCGCCGCCGCCAGCCTCTCCGCGCCCGCCACCTGTCAGCCGCCGCCGCCTCCCACCGCTGGCCCGGGAGGCCCGAG
>NC_041392.1:85068110-85090324 GCF_002162155.2 Triticum dicoccoides
GCGTCGCTGCCGACCGCCACCGCCTCCGACCATCGCCGCCACCACCGGCCTCGGCCGGCCTCTCCTCTCTCCACTCAGGCCACCACGACGCCATCGCCGGCGACCTCGGTTCCCGGCCAGCTAAAGTGCCGCTGCGCCTCGGTTTCCGTGCGAAACCCTAGATCTGATCCGAGAGGTTGATTTTTTTTGCTAAGTCCCAGGAATTTCACTTCATATGCTCCTGTTCGAGGCCCCGTAACTTTGCATCCGTACCTCCGATTTGGGCATATAGTATATCGAAATGTTCATCTCTGAGAGTACATCATTTCATTCCATTCCATCATTTTCATTTGAGTTCATCTTGATGCCCGAAATGCTGTTAGAAGGAGGCTTCGTGAGTTATTTGTCAGATCTGCTAGTTCATCTTAGACTTTTGTCATTTTTGCCATGATTATTATGTGCATGATATGCCTGTGAGTCCTTCATATGTTTTGTTAAGGATTTTGTCTTCTTTCCAGAGGTGCAACCCATGCATTTTTAGGATGTGTATGGTGACTTGTGCAAGCTTGCAAAGTGAGGCACCCGGTAAATCTGTTCTCAGGGACTTAGTAGTTTTCACTAAGTCCGGGATTATTTAGTTCATGATGCCATATGTTCAGCTTGTTTCCTAGTGATCCGTGCCTCTTTTGAGGATGATCAGTAAAGGAGTTTTGTTAATCATGTTATGCTCTATCCATCCATGTATTTGTTTGCAATTATGGAGCACCCTAGATTGAGTCTATCGAGCTCTAATTTCGCTTCGTTGTGAATCTGGGCAGATCGTCAACTTGTTTGCGATTTTGTCGATGTTATTATAGTTGATCCGTGCATGCTATGCCATTGTTCTTGCCATGTATAGCTAGCATTTTGTGCCTTCTTAATGGATGTATGCTTGCCTTGCCATGACTTGCACCGTGGTGAGTGCATCGAGCTCGTTTACATGCCTTCGTGAGTTATATTTCAGCATGTCTCAGTTTTCACTAAGTCTGAAAACTGATTGTGTTTTAGCTATGTTCGTGTGCCCGTTAGTATATTTTGTGAACCCTTTTGGCCCTAGGTCACTTTGGGACTTTTGTTAAGCTTGTTGAGTAGCTCCATGCCATGCTCTTCTTTGTCATAATAAGGTCATGTATCATGTTGTTTTGCTGCTCCGAAGAGGGCTTCGTGATCTGAAATTTCAGACAAGTGTTAATTTCACTAAGTCTGGAATCTGTTTTGCATTTGCGTTTTTGCCATGCTTGTTAGAACCTCATATTGGATGAATTGGCTGTAGCTCAGTTCTAGTCTTTTGTTAAGCATCTTGTGTGCATCCCTGCCATATATTTTGTTGTCATGTTTGGTGGCTGTAGCATGTTCATTTCATTGCATTTAGATGCCTACTTGCTGTAAATTGCAGACCGGTGTCATTCTTAAAACGCTTGCCATTTCCAAACCGTAACTCCGATTCCAGCGTTCTTTATATCGTTTCAAGCGATTTCATCCCCTCTTTCCAGTGGCACCCTTGGAATTCCAAGTTGAGGCCAGGTTCATGCATTTCCTGTCATATCTTGCATTTTGCATCCCGCATCACATCCCACATAGCATATCATCATTGCATCATATCGCTTGATCCTTGCACGTGGTTGATTGTATCCTTGTTGCTTGTTTGTCTTGTTTGGGTAGAGCCGGGAGACGAGTTCGCTACCGAGGAGCCCGTTGAGTTTGCTTGTGAGGATCCAGTCAACTCTGACAACTGTGCAGGCAAGATGATCATACCCTCGAAATCACTACTATCTTTGCTATGCTAGTTTGCTCGCTCTTGCTATGCCAATGCTACGATGCCTACCTTTTGCTTGTCAGCCTCCCAATTGCCATGTTGAGACTCTAACCCACCATGTCCTAGCAAACCGTTGATTGGCTATGTTACCGCTTTGCTCGGCCCCTCTTATAGCGTTGCTAGTTGCAGGTGAAGTTTGGAGGCCGTTCCTTGTTGGAACATCTTTTATTTACTTGTTGGGATATCATTATATATTGCCATGTTATCTTAATGCATCTATATACTTGGTAAAGGGTGGAAGGCTCGGCCTCTCGCCTAGTGTTTTGTTCTACTCTTGCCGCCCTAGTTTCCGTCATATCGGTGTTATGTTCCCGGATTTTGCGTTCCTTACGCGGTTGGGTTATAATGGGAACCCCTTGATATTTCGCCTTGATTAAAGCTTTTCCAGCAATGCCAACAATGGTCTTACCATTTTCCACCTAGCCTTTTTCTTCCCTTGAGTTCTGCAGACTCAAGGGTCATCTTATTTTACCCCCCCGGGCCAGTGCTCCTTGTTGGTCCAAACCGTCAGCCGCCGGTGGCTACCAGGGGCAACTCTGGGCTGGCCTACCGGAAGTTTAGACAATCTGAGTGTGCCCTGAGAAAGAGATATGTGCAGCTCCTATCGAGATTTGTCGGCACATTCGGGCAGTGTTGCTGGTCTTGTTTTAACCTGTCGAAGTGTCTTGATTTACCGAGATACCGAGTCTGATCGGAATGTCTTGGGAGGAGGTCTATTCCTTCATTGACCGTGAGAGCTTGTCATGGGCTAAGTTGGGACTCCCCTGTAGGGATTGAATTTCGAAAGCCGTGCCCGCGGTTATGGGCAGATGGGAATTTGTTAATGTCCGGTTGTAGATAACTTGAACCTTAATTAATTAAAATGAATCAACTGAGTGTGTTACCGTGATGGCCTCTTCTCGGCGGAGTCCGGGAAGTGGACACGGTGTTGGAGTAATGTTTGCGCAAGCTGTTCTCTAGCTTCTCGCTCGTGCTTTGCCTCCTCTTCTCGCTCTCTTTTGCGAATAAGATAGCCACCATATATGCTAGTCGCTTGCTGCAGCTCCACATATATTTTGCCTTACCCTTCCTATAAGCTTAAATAGTCTTGATCGCGAGGGTGCGAGATTGCTGAGTCCCTGTGGCTCACAGATACTATAACTCCAGATGCAGGTCCAGGTGATTCCGCTCCAAGTGACGAGTACGAGCTCAAGTGGGAGTTCGACGAAGACTCTCAGCGATACTATGTTTCCTTTCCCGATGATCAGTAGTGGTGCCCAGTTGGGGGTGATTGGGACCGTGTCGCATGTTGGGTTCTCTTCTATTTTGGCACCATAGTCGGGCCATGAGTGTTTTGGATGATGTAATGTTATTTATGTTCTTGATTGATGTGGCGAGTGTAAGCCAACTATGTTCTCCCCTTTATTATTCATATTATATGGGATGTTGTGAAGATTGCCTAACTTGCAACATATGCCTTCAATGCGATTATGTCTCTAAGTCGTGCCTCGACACGTGGGAGCTATAGTTGCATCGAGGGTGTTACACCCTGCTTTGGGATGACAGAGTCAGATGCAACAGTGAAAGTTGAGGCCTGGAAAGAGGAATTGGTGGAGATTGATAAATTGGAAGAAGTTTGGGTGGAGGTGAGAGGGCTGATGCCTAAATGGTGTGAGTGGGCTGTCATTGATCAGTGTGTTTCTTCCTTTGGCTTGCTAATACAGATGGACTGGCAGGGGATGCTGCAGAGTCTGTTTAAGTGTGTTAGAGCTAAAATTCAGTGTAGGAATCCAGCTAAAATCCCTACTGAAAGGCTGTTTGAAGTTGATGGAAAAAATCTTTAAGGTCCAGATTGCTGTAGAAATGGTTTCCAAGGATGAGGGAGAGAATGAGAAAGAGATGTTTGATTCTGATGAGGATAGGAGCAAAAGAAGCAATGGGGAGGAGAACATGCAGACTGATGGGTGGGGATTTGAGTAATGGGGCTAATCAGAGTAAAGGAAATGGAAAAGGTAGTCAGGCAGATCATAAGGCAACTACTGGGGGTAGTGGTCAGCATAGAAAGAGAGATATGATTGTGGTTGGAATTGTTGAGCAATAGGAGATGTAGAATTGTGATCTTGGCCTGGAAGGAAATGACATAATGACAGGCGCTGGGGAGGGGAAAGATACTACTACTTTTGTCTTTGCTGAAATGCAGTTGCTTAGGGACCTGGATGGGGAGATGGAAGAGTTTGCAGCTGAGGGTACATGAGAGATGTTGGTTGATGATGCTGAGAAGACATGGTCTGATGTTATTGACAATCTTCCTGATGATATTATGCCTGATTTTAGCAATTTCGGAGTGACCGATAAGGGCCAAGTGGATGGGAAGGAGACAGGGAAGAGGAGCAAAAAGCAGAAGGCATATGGGCCTGTCCAAGCTTCTAGGAAGAGTTCAAGAGTTGATATCTCACAACCAATGGTGGATAGAGCTGTGTTGCTCAAGATGAAGCAAAATCTGGAGCTACCGAAAAGTATGAAAGGTATATCTTCCAAGCCCCCATTTAATACTATTCCAGTAGATGAGATAGATGGCATGTCTAATTCTATTTGAGTGGTCATTAGTGAAAAGCTGGTAGACAAAGGATGTGCTTCTATTGAAAGTGAGGTAGAGAAGGCTTCTGATAGTGCTGGGTTGCCTAGCAGGTTGAATAGATGGGGCAAGCACCCTAGTAGTAGGGTGAAATGAAATACATCTTCTGGAATGCTAGGGGGTTGTTGGCCCCTGGTAGGAAGAAATGTATTGAGGATTTGATTTGGCCTCTTAATCCTGCTATTGTGGGGTTTCAAGAGACTAAACAAAGTAGTTTCTCTAGGAATTTTCTTAGCACTGTTATGGGTAATAGAAATTTTGATTGGAATTTACTGCCATCTATGGGCTCTGCAGGTGGCATTTTAGTAGGAGTTGATACTGATCAATTTGAGGTGCTAGGCTGGGAGATTAAAAAGTTTTCTGTTAATGTAGTGGTTAAAAACAGAAACGATGAATTTCTGTCTAGAGTTACCACTGTTTACGGCTCTGCTTATGATGAGGATAAGCAGGATTTTATTTCGGAACTACATTCTTTATTTTTGAATTGGGAGGGCCCTGCTATTGTAGGTGGTGATTTTAATTTAGTTAGGACTCAAGAGGATAAGAACAATGGTAACATAGATTTTAGATGGTCAGATAGGTTCAATAGCTGGGTTGATATGTGGTCTCTGTTGGAGATCAACATGTCTAGGAGGAATTATACTTGGTGTGACAACCAGGAGAATAGGATTATGTCTAAAATTGATAGGATTTTTTGCACTACAGAGTTTGATGTTGCCTTCCCTATGGCTAGTTCTTGAGTGTTGCCTAGGGTGGGCAGTGACCATACCCCTGTGGTTCGGGACTCAGGGGTAGATGAGCATCATAGGAAAAGTAGTTTTAAATTTGAAAAGTGGTGGATTGATGTCTACTACACAACCTTCTTCTTATAGACGTTGTTGGGCCTCCAAGTGCAGAGGTTTGTAGGACAGTAGCAAATTTCCCTCAAGTGGATGACCTAAGGTTTATCAATCCGTGGAAGGCGTAGGATGAAGATGGTCTCTCTCAAGCAACCCTGCAACCAAATAACAAAGAGTCTCGTGTGTCCCCAACACACCCAATACATTGGTAAATTGTATAGGTGCACTAGTTCGGCGAAGAGATGGTGATACAAGTGGTATATGGATGGTAGATAAAGGTTTCTGTAATCTGAAAATATAAAAACAGCAAGGTAACTAATGATAAAAGTGAGCACAGATGGTATTGCAATGCGTTGGAACAAGGCCTAGGGTTCATACTTTCACTAGTGCAGGTTCTCTCAACAATAATAACATAATTGGATCATATAACTATCCCTCAACATGCAACAAAGAGTCACTCCAAAGTCACTAATAGCGGAGAACAAACGAAGAGATTATGGTAGGGTATGAAACCACCACAAAGTTATCCTTTCTAATCGATCTATTCAAGAGTCTGTAGTAAAGTAACATGAAGCTATTCTTTCCGTTCAATCTATCAAAGAGTTCATACTAGAATAACACCTTAAGACACAAATCAACCAAAACCCTAATGTCACCTAGATACTCCAATGTCACATCAAGTATCCGTGGGTATGATTATACGATATGCATCACACAATCTCGGAATCATCTATTCAACCAACACAAAGTACTTCAAAGAGTGCCCCAAAGATTCTACCGGAGAGTCAAGATGAAAACATGTGCCAACCCCTATGCATAGGTTCACGGGCGGAACCCGCAAGTTGATCACCAAAACATACATCAAGTGGATCAATAGAATACCCCATTGTCACCACGGGTATCCCATGCAAGACATACATCAAGTGTTCTCTAATCCTTAAAGACTCAATCCGATAAGATAACTTCAAAGGAAAAACCCAATCCATTACAAGAGAGTAGAGGGGGAGAAACATCATAAGATCCAACTATAATAGCAAATCTCGCGATACATCAAGATCGTACCACCTCAAGAACACGAGAGAGAGAGAGAGATCAAACACATAGCTACTGGTACACACCCTCAGCCCCGAGGGAGAACTACTCCCTCCTCATCATGGAGAGCGCCGGGATGATGAAGATGGCCGCCGGAGAGGGATTCCCCCTCCGGCAGGGTGCCGGAACGGGTCTAGATTGGTTTTCGGTGGCTACGGAGGCTTCTGGCGGCGGAACTCCCAATCTATTCTGCTCCCCGATGGTTTTAGGGTATATTGTATATATAGGAGGAAGAAGTACGTCAGGGGAGCCACGAGGGGCCGACGAGGGTGGAGGGCGCGCCCGGGGGGTGGGCGCGCCCCCCTGCCTCGTGCCTTCCTTGTTGCTTCCCTTACGTACACCCCAAGTCTTCTGGATTGCTTCCGTTCCAAAAATAACTCTCCGGAAGGTTTCATTCCGTTTGGACTCCATTTGATATTCCTTTTCTGCGAAACACTGAAACAAGGGAAAAAATAGAAACTGGCACTGGGCTCTGGGTTAATAGGTTAGTCCCAAAAATAATATAAAAGTGTTTAGTAAAGCCCATAATCATGCAAAACAGATAATATGATAGCATGAATACTTCATAAATTATAGATAAGTTGGAGACGTATCAGCATCCCCAAGCTTAATCCCTGCTTGTCCTCTAGTAGGTAAATGATAAAAGAAATAATTTATGAAGTGTGAATGCTAGCAGGTGCACAAGTTTGACAATGGTAATTTCAATCACCTTTTCTAGCACCATTATATATCATAATAGTAGCTCGTCTCGTAAAGCTTCTCATGATCAAGTAACAAGCTATTCACATGCTAAAGTATAGATCATAAACTTTCTTGAAAACTAACAAACCGTGTTATTAGTCATCACACAATTACAATTCATCTTATTTTCAGGAAGAGTCCATGTCAGAGCTTTGATTTAGCAAACTCCACATACTCAACTATCATTTTGTCTTTCACAATTGCTAACACTCACGCGATATTTATGGGTTCAAAGTTTTAATCAGACACAGAGAAAGATAGGGGCTTATAGATTCGCCTCCCAACCTTTTACCTCAAGGGTAATGTCAACAATAATAGTTCATGATGCCTTACATCCAATTGGATATATATATATCAGAATCTTTCCAACACGAGGTGCTTGCCAAAGGATAAAATGAAAAAAAATAAAGGTGAAGATCACCCTGACTCTTGCATAAGGTAAAAGACAATAATAAAAGATAGGCCCTTCGCAGAGGGAAGCAAAGGTTGCCATGTGCTTTTATAGTTGGATGCACAAAATCTTAATGCGAGGGAACGTCACTTTATATTGCCACTTGTGATAGGGACCTTTATTATGCAGTTCGTCGCTTTTATTGCTTCCATATCACAAGATCGTATAAAGCTTATTTTCTCCACACTAAGAGATCATACATATTTAGAGAGAAATCTTTATTGCATGCACCGATGACAATTTACTTGAAGGATCCTACTCAATCCATAGGTAGGTATGGTGGACTCTCATTGCAATACTGGTTTAAGGGATGTTTGGAAGCACAAGTAGTATTTCTACTTGGGGCAAAGAATTTGGCTAGCATGAGGGGGAAAGGCAAGCTCAACGTGTTGGGCGATCCATGACAATATACTTTATTTCAAATATAAGAAAACATAACCCATTATGTTGTCTTCCTTGTCCAACATCAACCTTTTAGCATGTCATATTTTAATGAGTGCTCACAATTACAAAAGATGTCCAAGATAGAATATTTATATGTGAAATCTCTCTTCCTTCAATATTCTTTCATGAATTGATCAAGTGACCAATACAATGTTTGCTAACCTTCAATAAATTTAGCACCTCTACTTCTTATATGTAAAGTCATTAATCCCCATGAGATAAGCATATGAAACATATATAATTTCAGATTTATGACATTCAAATCATTCAACCATTTACTCATAGGATATAAGTGAGGCACACGAGTAAATGACAAACTACTCCAAAAAGATATAAGTGAAGATCAATGAGTAGTTAAATAATTATGTAGCTATGTGAAGACTCTCTCTCGTTTAAGAATTTCAGATCTTGATATTTTATTCAAACAGCAATCAAAACAAAGTAAAATGACATTCTAAGAATGGTAAACATCATGTGAAGAAGCAAAAACTTAGGGCCAACCAGAACTAACCGATAGTTGTTGAAGAAGAAAGGTGGGATGCCAACCGGGGCATCCCCAAGCTTAGACGCTTGAGACTTCTTGAAATATTATCTTGGGATGCCTTAGGCATCCCCAAGCTTGAGCTTTTGTGTCTCCTTAATTCCTCTCATATCATGGTCTCCCTAAATCTCAAAAGCTTCATCCACACAAAACTCAACAAGGACTCGTGAGATAAGTTAGTATAAACCAATGCAAAAAACTTATCATACTCTACTGTAGCAAATCACAAAAAAAATATTATTCAACATTGCATACTAAATGCCTCTGCATATTTAATAGTCCTATCCTCAAATAGAATCATTAAAGAAGCAAACATATGCAAACAATGCAAGCATAACAGCAATCTGCCTAAACAGGACAGTCTGTAAAGAGTGCAGCAAGATCCATACTTCCCTACCTCCAAAAATTATGAAAGAAAATTCCCACTGTATTAAATTTATCAGAGCTTATTATGCAAAAGGTTTCAACATTTTATCACATGCTGACTTTTCTAGGGAATTTTTGCAACAGCGGTAAACTTTCTGTTTTCAAACAGCAACATGTGGACTTGTAAAATAGGCATAGTAAAGGCTATCAATGCCACTTTTATTGAAATAAAAGATGCAAAACATTGTTCTAAATAACAGCAAGCAAATCCTAACAAAATAAATTGATGCTCCAAGCAAAACACATATCATGTGGTGAATAAAAATATAGCTCCAAGTAAAGTTGCCGATGAACGAAGACGAAAGAGGGGATGCCTTCCGGGGCATCCCCAAGCTTAGGCTCTTGGTTGTCCTTGAATATTTCCTTGGGGTGCCTTGGGAAACCCCAAGCTTAGGCTCTTCCCACTCCTTATTCCATAATCCATCGATTCTTTACCCAAAACTTGAAAACTTCACAACACAAAACTTAACAGAAAACTCGTAAGCTCCGTTAGCGAAAGAAAACAAAACATCACTTCAAGGTACTGCAATGAACTCATTCTTTATTTATATTGGTGTTAAACCTACTGTATTACAACTTCTCTATGGTTTATAAACTCTTTTACTAGCCATAGATTCATTAAAATAAGCAAACAACACACGAAAAACAGAATCTGTCAAAAACAGAACAATCTGTAGTAATTTGTAACTAACGCAAACTTCTGGAACCCCAAAAATTCTAAAATAAATTGCTGGACGTGAGGAATTTATCTAATCATCTGCAAAAATAATTAACTAAATATCACTCTCCAATAAAAAATGGCAGCAATTCTCATGAGCGCTAAAGTTTCTGTTTTTTACAGCAAGATCACAAGACTTTCCCCAAGTCTTCCCAACGGTTCTACTTGGCACAAACACTAATTAAAACACAAAAACTCAATCATAACAGAGGCTAGATAAATTATTTATTACTAAACAGGAGCAAAAATCAAGGAATAAAAATAAAGTTGGGTTGCCTCCCAACAAGCGCTATCGTTTAATGCCCCTAGCTAGGCATGATGAATTCAATGATGCTCACATAAAAGATAAGAATTGAAACATAAAGCGAGCATCATGAAGGATATGACTAGCACATTTAATTATTTCCCCACTTCCTATGCATAGGGATTTTGTGAGCAAACAACTTGTGGGAACAAGAATCAACTTGCATAGGAAGGTAAAACAAGCATAACTTCAAAATTTTAAGCACATAGAGAGGAAACTTGATATTATTGCAATTCGTACAAGCACATGGTCCTCCCTCATAATACTTTTCAGTAGCATCATGAATGAATTCAACAATATAACCATCACATAAAGCATTATTTTCATGATCTACGAGCATAGAACATTTACTACTCTCTACATAAGAAAAATTCTTCTCAATCGGAATAGTGGGAGTATCATAAGAGACTCGAATACTATAAATTGTTTCCACATTAAAAGAGTAATGTTCAGAAAAGGGTAATCATAATTGTTGGAAATATGCCCTAGAGGCAATAATAAAATTGTTATCATTATATTTCTTTGTTCATGATAATTGTCTATTGTTCATGCTATAATTGTGTTATCCGGAAATCGTAATACATGTGTGAATACATAGACCACAACACGTCCCTAGTGAGCCTCTAGTTCACTAGCTCGTTGATCAAAAGATAGTCATGGTTTCCTGACTATGGACATTGGATGTCATTGATAACGGGATCACATCATTAGGAGAATGATGTGATGGACAAGACCCAATCCTAAGCATAGCTCAAAGATCATGTAGTTCGTTTGCTGTAGCTTTTCTGAATGTCAAGTATCATTTCCTTAGACCATGAGATTGTGCAACTCCGGATACCGTAGGAGTGCCTTGGGTGTGCCAAACGTCACAACGTAACTAGGTGACTATAAAGGTACATTACAAGTATCTCCGAAAGTGTCTGTTGGGTTGGCATGAATCGAGACTAGGATTTGTCACTCCGTATGATGGAGAGGTATCTCTGGGCCCACTCGGTAATGCATCATCATAATGAGCTCAATGTGATCAAGTGGTTGATCACAGGATCATGCATTACGGTACGAGTAAAGTGACTTGCCGGTAACGAGACTGAACAAGGTATTGGGATACCGACGATCGAGTCTCGGGCAAGTAACGTACCGATTGACAAAGTGAATTGTATACGGATTGATTGAATCCTCGACATCGTGGTTCATCCGATGAGATCATCGTGGAGCATGTGGGAGCCAACATGGGTATCCAGATCCCGCAGTTGGTTATTGACCGGAGAGTCGTCTCGGTCATGTCTGCATGTCTCCCGAACCTGTAGGGTCTACACACTTAAGGTTCGGTGATGCTAGGGTTGTTAGGAAGACTTGTATGTGATTACCGAATGTTGTTCGGAGTCCCGAATGAGATCCCGGACGTCACGAGGAGTTCCAGAATGGTCCGGAGGTGAAGATTTATATGTAGGAAGTTGTCATACGGTCACCGGAAAGGTTCGGGGGCATATCGGTATTGTACCGGGGCCACCGGAGGGGTTCTGGGGGTCCACCGGGAGGGGCCACCTCTCTCGGAGGGCCTAATGGGCTGTAGAGGAAAGGGCACCAGCCCTACATGGGCTGGCCGCATCCCCCCTTGGGCCCATGCGCCTAGGGTTGGGGGGGAAACCCTAAAGGGGGCGCCCCCCTTGCTTGGGGGGCAAGCCCCCTCCCCTTGGCCGCCGCCCCCCTCTAGATCTAATCTAGAGGGGGCCGGCCCCCTTCCTCCTTCCCCTATAAATAGAGGGGCAAGGGGAGGGTTGCACACAACATCCAAGGCGCAGCCCCTCCCCTCCCCAACACCTCTCCTCCTCCGTAAGAGCTTGGCGAAGCCCTGCCGGAGTACTGCAGCTTCACCACCACCACGTCGTCGTGCTGCTGTTGGAGCCCTCTTCCTCAACCTCTCCCTCCTCCTTGCTGGATCAAGGCGCGGGAGACGTCCTCGCTCCGTACGTGTTTTGGACGCGGAGGTGCCGTCCGTTCGGCGCTAGGATCTTCAGTGATTTGGATCACGATGAGTACGACTCCATCAACCCCGTTCTCTTGAACGCTTCTGCTTGTGATCTACAAGGGTATGTAGATGCACTCCTCTCTCCCTCGTTGCTAGATGACTCCATAGATTGATCTTGGTGATGCGTAGAAAATTTTAAAATTCTGCTATGTTCCCCAACAGTGGCATCATGAGCTAGGTCTATGTGTAGTTACTATGCACGAGTAGAACACAAAGCAGTTGTGGGCGTCGAAATTGTCAATTTGCTTGCCATTACTAGTCTTGTCTTGATTCGGCGGCATCGTGGGATGAAGCGGCCCGGACCGACCTTACACGTACGCTTACGTGAGACTGGTTCCACCGATTTACATGCACTAGTTGCATAAGGTGGCTGGCGGGTGTCTGTCTCTCCCACTTTAGTCGGATCGGACTCGATGAACAGGGTCCTTATGAAGGGTAAATAGAAATTGACAATTCACGTTATGGTTTTGGCGTAGGTAAGAAACGTTCTTGCTAGAAACCTATAGCAGCCACGTAAAAACTTGCAACAACAATTAGAGGACGTCTAACTTGTTTTTGCAGCAAGTGTTTTGTGATGTGATATGGCTAAAGGATGTGATGAATGATATATGTGATGTATGAGATGATCATGTTCTTGTAATAGGAATCACGACTTGCATGTCGATGAGTATGACAATCGGCAGGAGCCATAGGAGTTGTCTTTATTTATTTATGACCTGCGTGTCAACATAAACGACATGTAATTACTTTACTTTATTGCTAAAGCATTAGCCATAGTAGTAGAAGTAACAGATGACGAGACAACTTCAAGAAGACACGATGATGGAGATCATGATGATGGAGATCATGGTGTCATGCCGGTGACAACGATGATCATGGAGCCCCGAAGATGGGGATCAAAAGGAGCAAATGATATTGGCCATATCATGTCACTATTTGATTGCATGTGATGTTTATCATGTTTTACATCTTATTTGCTTAAAACGACGGTAGCTTAAATAAGATGGTCCCTCGAAATAATTTCAAGAAAGTGTTCCCCCTAACTGTGCACCGTTGCGAAGGTTCGTTGTTTCGAAGCACCACATGATGATCAGGTGTGATAGATTCTAATGTTCGAATACAACGGGTGTAAGCCATATTTACACACGCAATACACTTAGGTTGACTTGACGAGCCTAGCATGTACAGACATGGCCTCGGAACACAGAAGACCGAAAGGTCGAGCATGAGTCATATAGAAGATACGATCAACATGAAGATGTTCACCGATGTTGACTAGTCCGTCTCACGTGATGATCGGACACGGCCTAGTTAACTCGGATCATGTTATACTTAGATGACTGGAGGGATGTCTATCTGAGTGGGAGTTCATTGAATAATTTGATTAGATGAACTTAATTATCATGAACTTAGTCTAAAATCTTTACAATATGTCTTGTAGATCAAATGGCCCACGTTGTCCTCAACTTCAACGCGTTCCTAGAGAAAACCAAGCTGAAAGACGATGGCAGGAACTATATGGACTGGGTCCGGAACCTGAGGATCATCCTCATAGCTGCCAAGAAAGATTATGTCCTAGAAGCACCGCTAGGTGATGCACCCGTCCCACAGAACCAAGACGTTATGAACGCTTGGCAGTCACATGCTGATGATTACTCCCTCATTCAGTGCGGCATGCTTTACAGCTTAGAACCGGGGCTCCAAAAGAGTTTTGAGAGACATGGAGCATATGAGATGTTTGAAGAGCTGAAAATGGTTTTTCAAGCTCATGCCCGGGTCGAGAGATATGAAGTCTCCGACAAGTTCTTCAGCTGTAAGATGGAGGAAAATAGTTCTGTCAGTGAGCACATACTCAAAATGTCTGGGTTGCATAACCGCTTGACTCAGCTGGGAGTTAATCTCCCGGATGACGCGGTCTTTGACAGAATCCTTCAGTCGCTTCCACCGAGCTACAAGAGCTTTGTGATGAACTTCAATATGCAAGGGATGGAAAAGACCATTCCTGAGGTATATTCAATGCTGAAATCAGCAGAGGTAGAAGTCAAAAAGGAACATCAAGTGTTGATGGTGAATAAAACCACTAAGTTCAAGAAAGGCAAGGGTAAGAAGAACTTCAAGAAGGACGACAAGGGAGTTGCCGCGCCCGGTAAGCAAGCTGCCGGGAAGAAGCCAAAGAATGGACCCAAGCCCGAGACTGAGTGTTTTTATTGCAAGGGAAGTGGTCACTGGAAGCGGAACTGCCCCAAATACTTAGCGGACAAGAACGAAAGGTATATGTGATATACATGTAATTGATGTGTACCTTACCAGTACTCGTAGTAGCTCCTGGGTATGTGATATCGGTGCGGTTGCTCACATTTGTAACTCAAAGCAGGAGCTGCGGAATAAGCGGAGACTGGCGAAGGATGAGGTGACGATGCGCGTTGGGAATGGTTCCAAGGTCGATGTGATCGCCGTCGGCACGCTACCTCTACATTTACCTACGGGATTAGTTTGAAACCTCAATAATTGTTATTTAGTGCCAGTTTTTAGCATGAACATTATATCAGGATCTCGTTTAATTCGAGATGGCTACTCATTTAAATCCGAGAATAATGGTTGTTCTATTTATATGAGAGATATGTTTTATGGTCATGCTCCGATGGTGAATGGTTTATTCTCAATGAATCTCGAGCGTAATGCTACACATATGCATAGTGTGAATACCAAAAGATGTAAGGTTGGTAATGATAGTCCCACATACTTGTGGCACTGCCGCCTTGGTCACATAGGTGTCAAACGCATGAAGAAGCTCCATGCATATGGACTTTTAGAGTCTCTTGATTATGAATCATTTGACACGTGCGAACCATGCCTCATGGGCAAAATGACCAAGACTCCGTTCTCAGGAACAATGGAGCGAGCAACCAACTTATTGGAAATCATACATACTGATGTGTGCGGTCCAATGAGTGTTGAGGCTCGCGGTGGCTATCATTATGTTCTCACCCTCACTGATGACTTGAGTAGATATGGGTATGTCTACTTAATGAAACACAAGTCTGAGACCTTTGAAAAGTTCAAGGAATTTCAGAGTGAGGTTGAGAATCAACATGACAGGAAAATCAAGTTCTTGCGATCAGATCGTGGGGGAGAATACTTGAGTCACGAATTTGGCACACACTTAAGAAAATGTGGAATAGTTTCACAACTCACGCCGCCTGGAACACCTCAGCGTAATGGTGTGTCCGAACATCGTAATCGCACTCTATTAGATATGGTGCGATCTATGATGTCTCTTACCGATTTACCGCTGTCATTTTGGGGCTATGCTTTAGAGACTGCCGCATTCACTTTAAATAGGGCTCCGTCGAAATCTGTTGAGACAACACCGTATGAATTATGGTTTGGGAAGAAACCTAAGCTGTCGTTTCTAAAAGTTTGGGGATGTGATGCTTATGTCAAGAAACTTTAACCTGAAAAGCTCGAACCCAAATCGGAAAAATGCGTCTTCATACGATACCCTAAAGAAACTGTTGGGTATACCTTCTACCTCAGATCCGAAGGCAAGATCTTTGTTGCCAAGAATGGGTCCTTTCTAGAGAAAGAGTTTCTCTCGAAAGAAATAAGTGGGAGGAAAGTAGAACTTGATGAAGTATTGCCTCTTGAACCGGTAAGTGGCGCAGCTCAAGAAAATGTTCCTGAAGTGCCTACACCGACTAGAGAGGAAGTTAATGATGATGATCATGAAACTTCAGATCAAGTTGCTAATGAACTTCGTAGGTCCACGAGGACACGTTCCGCACCAGAATGGTACGGCAACCCTGTCTTGGAAATCATGTTGTTAGACAACGGTGAACCTTCGAACTATGAAGAAGCAATGGCGGGCCCGGATTCCGACAAATGGCTGGAAGCCATGAAATCCGAGATAGGATCCATGTATGAAAACAAAGTATGGACTTTGACTGACTTCCCGATGATCGGCGAGCCATAGAAAATAAATGGATCTTTAAGAAGAAGACAGACGCGGATGGTAATGTGACCATCTATAAAGCTCGGCTTGTCGCTAAGGGTTATCGACAAGTTCAAGGGGTTGACTACGATGAGACTTTCTCACCCGTAGCGAAGCTGAAGTCCGTCCGAATCATGTTAGCAATTGCCGCATTCTATGATTATGAGATATGGAAAATGGACGTCAAAACGACATTCCTTAATGGTTTCCTTAAGGAAGAATTGTATATGATGCAGCCGGAAGGTTTTGTCGATCCTAAGAATGCTGACAAGGTGTGCAAGCTCCAACGCTCGATTTATGGGCTGGTGCAAGCATCTCGGAATTGGAACATTCGTTTTGATGAGATGATCAAAGTGTTTGGGTTTATGCAGACTTATGGAGAAGCCTGCATTTACAAGAAAGTGAGTGGGAGCTCTGTAGCATTTCTCATATTGTATGTGGATGACATACTGTTGATAGGAAATGATATAGTATTCTTGGAGCGCATAAAGGCCTACTTGAACAAGTGTTTTTCAATGAAGGACCTTTGAGAAGCTGCTTATATATTAGGCATCAAGATCTATAGAGATAGATCGAGACGCCTCATTGGTCTTTCACAGAGTACGTACCTTGACAAGATATTGAAGAAGTTCAAAATGGATCAGTCAAAGAAGGGGTTCTTGCCTATATTGCAAGGTACGAGATTGAGCACGGCTCAATGCCCGACCACGGCAGAAGATAGAGAAAAGATGAGTGTCGTCCCCTATGCCTCAGCCATAGGGTCTATCATGTATGCTATGCTGTGTACCAGACCTGATGTAAACTTGCCGTAAGTTTGGTAGGAAGGTACCAAAGTAATCCTGGCATGGAACACTGGACAACGGTCAAGAATATCCTGAAGTACCTGAAAAGGACTAAGGAAATGTTTCTCGTTTATGGAGGTGACGAAGAGCTCGTCGTAAAGGGTTACGTCGATGCTAGCTTCAACACAGATCTGGATGACTCTAAGTCACAAACCGGATACGTGTATATTTTGAATGGTGGGGCAATAAGCTGGTGCAGTTGCAAGCAAAGCGTTGTGGCGGGATCTACATGTGAAGCGGAGTACATGGCAGCCTCGGAGGCAGCACAAGAAGCATTCTGGGTGAAGGAGTTCATTACCGACCTAGGAGACATACCCAATGCGTCGGGGCCGATCAAACTCTTCTGTGACAACACTGGAGCTATTGCCCTTGCCAAGGAGCCTAATTTTCACAGGAAGACCAGGCATATCAAGCGTCGCTTCAACTCCATTCGTGAAAGTGTTCAAAATGGAGACATAGAGATTTGTAAAGTACATACGGACCTAAATGTACCAGATCCGTTGACTAAACCTCTCCCTAGAGCAAAACATGATCAACACCATAACTGCATGGGTGTTTGATTCATCACAATGTAACTAGAATATTGACTCTAGTGCAAGTGGGAGACTGTTGGAAATATGCCCTAGAGGCAATAATAAAATGGTTATTATTATATTTCTTTGTTCATGATAATTGTCTATTGTTCATGCTATAATTGTGTTATCCAGAAATCGTAATACATGTGTGAATACATAGACCACAACACGTCCCTAGTGAGCCTCTAGTTGACTAGCTCGTTGATCAAAAGATAGTCATGGTTTCCTGACTATGGACATTGGATGTCATTGATAACGGGATCACATCATTAGGAGAATGATGTGATGGACAAGACCCAATCCTAAGCATAGCTCAAAAATCGTGTAGTTCGTTTGCTGTAGCTTTTCTGAATGTCAAGTATCATTTCCTTAGACCATGAGATTGTGCAACTCCTGGATACCGTAGGAGTGCCTTGGGTGTGCCAAACGTCACAACGTAACTGGGTGACTATAAAGGTACATTACAGGTATCTCCGAAAGTGTCTGTTGGGTTGGCATGAATCAAGACTGGGATTTGTCACTCCGTATGACGGAGAGGTATCTCTGGGCCCACTCGGTAAAGCATCATCATAATGAGCTCAATGTGATCAAGTGGTTGATCACAGGATCATGCATTACGGTATGAGTAAAGTGACTTGCCGGTAACGAGACTGAACAAGGTATTGGGATACCGACGATCGAGTCTCGGGCAAGTAACGTACCGATTGACAAAGTGAATTGTATACGGATTGATTGAATCCTCGACATCGTGGTTCATCCGATGAGATCATCGTGGAGCATGTGGGAGCCAACATGGGTATCCAGATCCCGCAGTTGGTTATTGACCGGAGAGTCGTCTCGATCATGTCTACATGTCTCCCGAACCTATAGGGTCTACACACTTAAGGTTCGGTGACGCTAGGGTTGTTAGGAAGACTTGTATGTGATTACCGAATGTTGTTCGGAGTCCCGGATGAGATTCCAGACGTCACGAGGAGTTCCGGAATGGTCCGGAGGTGAATATTTATATGTAGGAAGTTGTCATACGGTCACCGGAAAGGTTCGGGGGCATATCGGTATTGTACCGGGGCCACCGGAGGGGTTCTGGGGGTCCACCGGGAGGGGCCACCTCTCTCGGAGGGCCTAATGGGCTGTAGAGGAAAGGGCACCAGCCCTACATGGGCTGGCCGCATCCCCCCTTGGGCCCATGCGCCTAGGGTTGGGGGGGAAACCCTAAAGGGGGCGCCCCCCTTGCTTGGGGGGCAAGCCCCCTCCCCTTGGCCGCCGCCCCCCTCTAGATATAATCTAGAGGGGGCCGGCCCCCTTCCTCCTTCCCCTATAAATAGAGGGGCAAGGGGAGGGCTGCACACAACATCCAAGGCGCAGCCCCTCCCCTCCCCAACACCTCTCCTCCTCCGTAAGAGCTTGGCGAAGCCCTGCCGGAGTACTGCAGCTTCACCACCACCACGCTGTCGTGCTGCTGTTGGAGCCCTCTTCCTCAACCTCTCCCTCCTCCTTGCTGGATCAATGCGCGGGAGACGTCCTCGCTCCGTACATGTTTTGAACGTGGAGGTGCCTTTCGTTCGGCGCTAGGATCTTCGGTGATTTGGATCACGACGAGTACGACTCCATCAACCCCGTTCTCTTGAACGCTTCCGCTCGTGATCTACAAGGGTATGTAGATGCACTCCTCTCTCCCCCGTTGCTAGATGACTCCATAGATTAATCTTGGTGATGTGTAGAAAATTTTAAAATTCTGCTACGTTCCCCAACAATACTCATGACAAGTTTTGTAAATATAATCATCACTACTTTTTATAGCATTTGTATCATCACAATAATTATCATAAGTAGCAACTTTGTTCTCATCATAATCGATTGAAACCTCTTCCAAGATAGTGTAATAATTACTAAATAAAGTCATGACCTCTCCAAATCCACTTTCATAATTATCACAATAAGATTCAACATCGTCCAAAATAGCGGGATCATTACTTCCCAAAGTTGACACTCTTCCAAACCCACTTTCATCAATATAATCATCATAAGTAGGAGGCATGCTATCATCATAATAAATTTGCATATCAAAACTTGGGAGACTACAAATATCATCTTCATTAAACATAGCTTCCCCAAGCTTGGGGCTAACATTAATTGCAGCAAATATATTCTCAAAAACATCATATTCATCAAACATAGCATCCCCAAGCTTGGGCGTTTTCATATCATAAGCATAATCACTCTCATCATCAATAGTATGGATAGCACCAATAGTATAGCAATTATCATATTCTTCCAAGCAAGTGCCAAAAAGATTTTCAAGATCATAAGAAGTATCATTATCTTCCCAATCATAATCATCACAACATGCAATAGGCATAACGAGATCATCATCAAATGCATCATCTTTGACGATTATATTTTCATGAGGCACAATAGTAATAGGAGCAGCATTATTTGGGAGAGATATCTTTTTACCTCTCTTCCTTTTTCTTTTCTTCTTCTTCACCACATCATGTGTGGGTTCAATCCTCTTTTTGGAGCTCCTTATTAATGAGATTGGTTGAATAGAAGGCTCCTCCTCGTTACCTGATTCATCATAAGAAATAATAGGAGGATATTGGGAAGTCTCTTCCCTTTCGTTAGTATTCTCTTCATATTCTATTTGTTTTCTTTTCTTTATATAATTGGAAATCTACGGATTTTCAATGCAATTCACCACACAATACATATAAATTTCTTCTAGATCAATATCGAGGAATTTCTCGAGGTTATATTCTGGAATAATCTTAGTTTGGTGTTTCATTTCTTCATAACCCAAAAGCAAACTAAGTTCATTATAATGAGCAAGAGAAATCAAGTCATCACAATTTTTGGACACGATTCTATCATGAAAAAATTTGAATTTGATATTTAAATGACCATGTTCATTGCAAAGTTCACAAGTATGGCTAAGAAATTTTAAATTTTTAGCACTAACATTTAGCCTTTCTTGCAACCATTTAGTTTCTAAATGCTTATGCCTATTGCAATATCTATCTTCCCTATTTGGTGTGTACTTGCAAACCCAATGCACTCCGCAAAAGTTGACATGTTTATAGGAGACATTTTCATCATAACTAGTGCAATCATCATTAGTACTATGGATATTCAAAGAGTTCATACTAATAACATTTCAATCATGCTCATCATTCAAAGATTTAGTGCCAAACATTTTAATTCATTCTTCTTCTAACACTTTGGCACAATTTTCTTTTCCATCATACTCACGAAAGACATTAAAAAGATGAAGCGTATGAGGCAAACTCAATTCCATATTTTTTGTAGTTTTCTTTTATAAACTAAACTAGTGCTCAAACAAGAAACAAAAAAGATTCGACTACAAGATCTAAAGATATACCTTCAAGCGCTAACCTCCCCGGCAACGGCGCCAGAAAAGAGCTTGATGTCTACTACACAACCTTCTTCTTGTAGACGTTGTTGGGCCTCCAAGTGCAGAGGTTTGTACGACAGTAGCAAATTTCCCTCAAGTGGATGACCTAAGGTTTATCAATCTGTGGGAGGCGTAGGATGAAGATGGTCTCTCTCAAGCAACCCTGCAACCAAATAACAAAGAGTCTCTTGTGTCCCCAACACACCCAATACAATGGTAAATTGTATAGGTGCACTAGTTCGGCGAAGAGATGGTGATACTGGTGGTATATGGATGGTAGATAAAGGTTTTTGTAATCTTAAAATATAAAAACAGCAAGGTAACTAATGATAAAAGTGAGCACAAATGGTATTGCAATGCGTTGAAACAAGGCCTAGGGTTCATACTTTCACTAGTGCAAGTTCTCTCAACAATAATAACATAATTGGATCATAACTATCCCTCAACATGCAACAAAGAGTCACTCCAAAGTCACTAATAGCAAAGAACAAACGAAGAGATTATGGTAGGGTACGAAACCACCTCAAAGTTATCCTTTCTGATCGATCTATTCAAGAGTCCGTAGTAAATAACATGAAGCTATTCTTTCCGTTCAATCTATCATAGAGTTCATACTAGAATAACACCTTAAGACACAAATCAACCAAAACCCTAATGTCACCTAGATACTCCAATGTCACCTCAAGTATCCGTGGGTATGATTATACGATATGCATCACACAATCTCGGAATCATCTATTCAACCAACACAAAGTACTATAAAGAGTGCTCCAAAGATTCTACTGGAGAGTCAAGACGAAAACGTGTGCCAACCCCTATGCATAGGTTCATGGGCGGAACCCGCAAGTTGATCACCAAAACATACATCAAGTGGATCAATAGAATACCCCATTGTCACCACGGGTATCCCACGCAAGACATACATCAAGTGTTCTCAAATCCTTAAAGACTCAATCCGATAAGATAACTTCAAAGGGAAAACTCAATCCATTACAAGAGAGTAGAGGGGGAGAAACATCATAAGATCCAACTATAATAGCAAAGCTCGCGATACATCAAGATCGTACCACCTCAAGAACACGAGAGAGAGAGAGAGATCAAACACATAGCTACTGGTACATACCCTCATCCCCGAGGGAGAACTATTCCCTTCTCATCATGGAGAGCGCCAGGATGATGAAGATGGCCACCGGAGAGGGATTCCCCCTCCGGCAGGGTGCCGGAACGGGTCTAGATTGGTTTTCGATGGCTACGGAGGCTTCTGGCGGCGAAACTCCCGATCTATTCTGATCCCCGACGGTTTTAGGGTACATTGGTATATATATGAGGAAGAAGTACGTCAGGGGAGCCACGAGGGGCCC
>NC_041392.1:85090717-85103578 GCF_002162155.2 Triticum dicoccoides
TGCCTTCCTCGTTGCTTCCCTTACGTACACCCCAAGTCTTCTAGATTGCTTCCGTTCCGAAAATAACTCTCCCGAAGGTTTCATTCTGTTTGTACTCCGTTTGGTATTCCTTTTCTGCAAAACACTGAAACAAGGGAAAAAATAGAAACTGGCACTGGGCTCTGGGTTAATAGGTTAGTCCCAAAAATAATATAAAAGTGTTTAGTAAAGCCCATAATCATGCAAAATAGATAATATAATAGCATGAATACTTCATAAATTATAGATACATTGGAGACGTATCATGGATTACTAGGCCTGACTTCAAAGACCTAGTGATGAAGGCTTGGGGGAGTAGATGTGACTCTGCTAACCCAATAGATTGCTGGCAAAACAAAGTTAGGACCTTTAGGAGATTGGCTAAAGGTTGGAGCAAGAATGTAGAAGCTGCTCTTAGGAGAAACAAGAAGGAGTTGATGGAGGAATATGATAACTTAGATATTAAATCTGAGTCTGAGGGTCTGACTGATGAGGAAAAAGAGAGGCTGGGTAATATTCTTCGTGAGTTGACCGAGATGTGGCAGGTGGAAGAGATTAAAGCTAGACAGAGATCTAGAGAGAAAGATATTGTTGAGGGGGATAGGAATACTGCTTATTTCCAAGCAGTTGCTAACCAGAGGAGGAGAAAACATGTTATTCAAGTGCTGGATGGGGCTGAAGGCCCTGTAACTGACCAGAATGGGATGAAAGGGATAGCTGTAGATTACTATAAGAATCTGTTTAGATGGGAACCTAGACCTAATATTAGGCTGAGGCAGGATTTTTTTAGTGATGAGGAGAAGATCTCCCCTGAGGAAAATGCTAAACTAGAGAAACAGTTCTCAGAGGAAGAGATTAGAGAGGTTGTTTTTGGGTCCTATGCTGATGGGCCCCCTAACCCAGATGGCCTTCCCTTTATGTTTTTCCAGGTGTTTTGGGAAGTAGTGAAAGTTTATCTGATTAGGATGTTTGACTTTTGGTTTGATGGGAACCTGGATTTGTTCAGGCTGAATTTTGCTATGATCACCTTAATCCCAAAAGAGAACGAAGCTAGGACTATGAACAAATTCAGACCAATTAGTCTACTTAACTGCGTGTTTAAATTTTTTACAAAGGTTTTGACTAATAGATTAGCTTCCATTATTGGTAGACTGATTGGAGATTGCCAGTCTGCCTTTGTGAGAGGTAGATACATACTGGAGAGTGTGGTGACCGCGCACGATATTGTGCATGCATTACATTCTTCAGGGAGACAAGGCTTGGTGTTTAAAATAGACTGTGAGAAGGCCTACGATAAGGTTAACCTGGATTTCCTCCTCAAGTTGTTGGCTGATACGTCTCCAACATATCTATAATTTTTTATTGCTCCATGCTATATTATCTATTGTTTTGGACTAAATTGGGCTTTATTTTCCACTTTTATATTATTTTTGGGACTAACCTATTAACCGGAGGCCCAGCCCAGAATTGTTTTTTTTTGCCTATTTCAGTGTTTCGGAAAAACAAAATATCAAACGGAGTCCAAACGGAATGAAACCTTCGAAAACGTGATTTTCTCATCAGATAAGATCCAGGAGACTTGGACCCTCTGTCAAGAAAGCCACGAGGCGGCCACGAGGGTGGAGGGCGCCCCCTAGGGCGCGCCCCCTGCCTCGTGGGCCCCTCGAAGCTCCACCGACGTACTCCTTCCTCCTATATATACCTACGTACCCCCAAAAGATCGGGGACGGAGCCAAAAACCTAATTCCATCGCTGCAACTTTCTGTATCCACGAGATCCCATCTTGGGGCCTGTTCCGGAGCTCCACCGGATGGGGCATCGATCACGGAGGGCTTCTACATCATCATCCAAGCCCCTCCGATGAAGTGTGAGTAGTTTACTTCAGACCTACGGGTCCATAGTTAGTAGCTAGATGGCTTCTTCTCTCTTTTTGGATCTCAATACAATGTTCTCCCCCTCTCTTGTGGAGATCTATTCGATGTAATCTTCTTTTTGCAGTGTGTTTGTTGAGACCGATGAATTGTGGGTTTATGATCAAGTCTATCTATGAATAATATTTGAATCTTCTCTGAATTCTTTTATGTATGATTGGTTATCTTAGCAAGTCTCTTCAAATTATCAGTTTGGTTTGGCCTACTAGATTGGTTGTTCTTGCCATGGGAGAAGTGCTTAGCTTTGGGTTCGATCTTGCGGTGTCCTTTCCCAGTGACAGAAGGGGCAGCAAGGCACGTATTGTATTGTTGCCATCGAGGATAACAAGATGGGGTTTTATCATATTGCATGAAACTATCCCTCTACATCATGTCATCTTGCTTAAGGTGTTACTCTGTTTTTAACTTAATACTCTAGATGCATGCTGGATAGCGGTCGATGAGTGGAGTAATAGTAGTAGATGCAGGCAGGAGTCGGTCTACTTGTCTCGGACGTGATGCCTATATACATGATCATACCTAGATATTCTCATAACTATGCTCAATTCTGTCAATTGCTCAACAGTAATTTGTTCACCCACCGTAGAATACTTATGCTCTTGAGAGAAGCCACTAGTGAAACCTATGGCCCCCGGGTCTCTTTCTCATCATATCAATCTCCATCACTTTATTATTGCTTTGCTTTTTTACTTTGCCTTTTACTTATTATTTGCATCTCTATGCCAAAAATACCAAAAATATTATTTATCATCTCTATCAGATCTCACTTTCGTAAGTGACCGTGAAGGGATTGACAACCCCTAAGCGCATTGGTTGCGTTGAGCTATTGTTTTTGTGTAGGTACGAGGGACTCGCGCGTAGCCTCCTACTGGATTGATACCTTGGTTCTCAAAAACTGAGAGAAATACTTATGCTACTTTGCTGCATCATCCTCTCCTCTTCGGGGAAATCCAACGCAGTGCTCAAGAGGTAGCAAGAAGAATTTCTGGCACCGTTGCCGGGGAGTCTGCGCAAAAGTCAACATACCAAGTACCCATCACAATCCCTATCTCCCGCATTACATTATTTGCCATTTGCCTCTCGTTTTCCTCTCCCCCACTTCACGCTTACCGTTTTATTCGCCCTCTCTCTCTCTATCCTCCCTCTCTATTTGCCTCTTTTGCCTGTTTGCTTTTTGGTTGCTCGTGTGTTGGATTGCTTGTTTGTCGCGATGGCTCAAGATAATACTAAATTGTGTGACTTCACCAATACCAACAACAATGATTTTATTAGCACTTCGATTACTCCTCTTACCGATGCTGAATCTTGTGAAATTAATGCTGCTTTGCTGAATCTTGTCATGAAAGTTCCGTTCTCCGACCTTCCTAGTGAAGATGCCGCTACCCATCTTAATCGCTTCGTTGATTTGTGTGACATGCAAAAGAAGAAAGATGTCGATAATGATATTGTTAAATTGAAGCTATTTCCTTTTTCGCTTAGAGATCGTGCTAAAACCTTATTTTCATCTTTGCCTAAAAATAGTATTGATTCATGGAACAAGTGCAAAGATGCTTTTATATCTAAGTATTTTCCTCCCGCTAAGATCATCTCTCTTAGAAATGATATTATGAATTTTAAGCAACTTGATCATGAACATGTTGCACAAGCTTGGGAGAGATTGAAATTAATGATACGTAATTGCCTTACTCATGGTTTGAATGTGTGGATGATTATACAAAATTTTTATGCCGGATTGAATTTTGCTTCTAGAAATCTTTTAGATTCGGCCGCGGGAGGCACTTTTGTGGAAATCACTTTAGGAGATGCTACTAAACTCATAGATAATATTATGGTTAATTATTCTCAATGGCATACTTAAAGATATACTAATAAAAAGGTGCATGCGATAGAAGAAATTAATATTTTGAGTGGAAAGATGGATGAACTTATGAAATTATTTGCTAATAAGAGTGTTTCTTCTGATCCTAATGATATGCCCTTGTCTACTTTGATTGAGAATAATAATGAATCTATGGATGTTAATTTTGTTGGTAGGAACAATTTTGGTAACAACGCGTATATATGAAATTTTAATCCTAGGCCTTATCCTAGTAATCCCTCTAATAATTATGGTAATTCCTACAACAATTCTTATGGAAATTATAATAAGATGCCCTCTGATTTTGAATCTAATATTAAATAATTTATTTCTTCGCAAAAGAATTTTAATGCTATAATTGAAGAAAAATTGCTTAAGATTGATGATTTGGCTAGGAACGTTGATAGAATTTCTCTTGATGTTGATTCTTTAAAGCTTAGATCTATTCCTCCTAAGCATGATATCAATGAGTCTCTCAAAGCCATGATAATTTCCATTGATGAGTGCAAGGAAAGAACCGCTAGGATGCGTGCTATGAAAGATGCCTTTATTAAAGCGTGTTCTTCTTGTTCCTATGAAAATAATGATGAAGATCTAAAAGTTATTGATGTGTCCCCTATTAAATATTTGTTTTGCAATATTAATCTTGATAATGATGGGACTGAATATGATCCACCTTTACCTAGAAGGCATTCTAAAAAATCGGAGTATTTAGATCTTGATGATGAAATTGATAAAAGTGGGATTAAAAGAAATAAAACCCTAGATGATGCTAAACCCACTATATTGGATTTCAAGGAATTTAATTATGAAAATTGATCTTTAATTGATTGTATTTCCTTGTTGCAATCCGTGCTAAAATCTCCTCATGCTTATAGTCAAAATAAAGCCTTTACCGAACATATCGTTGATGCCTTGATGCAATCTTATGAAGAAAAACTTGAGTTGAAAGTTTATATACCTAGAAAGAAAATAAAATTACCATATGAATCTATCATGATATCTACTTATGGATTTCCTACCAAATATGGCAATACCTAGATCTATTCTTGCTTGTTATGCCTAACTAGGGGCGTTAAACGATTGCGCTTGTTGGGAGGCAACCCAATTTTATTTTTATTCCTTGCTTTTTGCTCATGTTTAGTAATAAATAAATTATCTAGCCTATGTTTTGGTTGTGTTATTTGTGTTTAATTAGTGTTTGTGCCAAGTAGAACCGTTGGGAATACTTGGGGAAAGTCTTGTTGAACTTGCTGTAAAAAACAGAAACTTTAGCACTCACGAGAACTGCTGTAATTTTTATTTGGAAAGTGCTATTTAGTTAATTCTTTTTGAAGATGATTAATATATAAATTCCTCACGTCCAGAAATTTATTTTAGAATTTTTGGGGTTCCATATATTGCGCTATCTATAGATTACTACAGACTGTTCTGTTTTTGACAAATTCTGTTTTTCGTGTGTTGTTTGCTTATTTTGACGAATCTATGGCTAGTAAAATAGTTTATAATCCATAGAGAAGTTGGAATACGGTATGTTTAACACCAATATAAATAAATAATGAGTTCATTACAGTACCTTGAAGTGGTCTTTTGTTTTCTTTCGCTAACGGAGCTCACAAGATTTTCTACTTTAAGTTTTGTGTTGTGAAGTTTTCAACTTTTGGGTAAAGATTTGATGGATTATGGAACAAGGAGTGGCAAGAGCCTAAGCTTGGGGATGCCCATGGCACCCCCAAGATAATCTAAGGACACCTAAAAGCCAAAGCTTGGGGATGCCCCGGAAGGCATCCCCTCTTTCGTCTACTTCTATCGGTAAGTTTACTTGGAGCTATATTTTTATTCACCACATGATATGTGTTTTGCTTGGAGTGTCTTTTATGATTTGAGTCTTTGCTTGTTAGTCTACCACAATCATCCTTTCTGTACACACCTTTTGAGAGAGCCATACATGCTTTGGAATTTGATAGAATACTCTATGTGCTTCACTTATATCTTTTGAGCTTTATAGTTTTGCTCTAGTGCTTCAATTATATCTTTTAAAGCATGGTGGTGGATTTGGTTTTATAGAAACTATTGATCTCTCATGCTTCACTTAGATTATTTTTAGAGTCTTAATAGCACGGTAATTTGCTTAAAATCCTAATATGCTTGGTATGCAAGATTAATAATAAAACTTTCTTATGAGTGTGTTGAAAGAAAAGTTTGATGCTTGATGATTGTTTTGAGATATGGAGGTAATAATATCAAAATCATGCTAGCTGAGTAGTTGTGAAATTGAGAAATACTTGTGTTGAAGTTTGCAAGTCCCGTAGCATGCACGTATGGTAAACGTTATGCAACAAATTTGAAACATGAGGTGTTATTTGATTGTCTTCCTTATGAGTGGCGGTCGGGGACGAGCGATGGTCTTTTCCTACCAATCTATGCCCCTAGGAGCATGCGCGTAGTGCCGAGGTTTTTGATGACTTGTAGATTTTTGCAATAAGTATGTGAGTTCTTTATGACTAATGTTGAGTCTATGGATTATACGCACTCTCACCCTTCCATCCTTGCTAGCCTCTTCGGTACCGTGCATTGCCCTTTCTCACATTGAAAGTTGGCGCAAACTTCGCCGGTGCTTCCAAACCCGTTGATATGATACGCTCTTTCACACATAAACCTCCTTATATATTCCTCAAAACAGCCACCATACCTACCTATTATGGCATTTCCATAGCCATTCCGAGATATATTGCCAAGCAACTTTCCATCATTCCGTTCATCATGACACATTCATCATTGTCATATTGCTTAGCATGATCATGTAGTTGACATAGTATTTGTGACAAAGCCACCGTTCATAATTCTTTCATACATGTCACTCTTGGTTCATTGCATATCCCGGTACACTGCTGGAGGCATTCATATAGAGTCATCTTTGTTCTAGTATTGAGTTGAAATCATTGAGTTGTAAATAAATAGAAGTGTGATGATCATCATTATTAGAGCATTGCCCCAAGTGGGAAATAAAAAGAGAGAGAGAAAGGCCATAGAAAAGAAAAGGCCCAAAAAATGAGAGAAAAAGAGAGAAGGGACAATGTTACTATCCTTTTACCACACTTGTGCTTCAAAGTAGCACCATGATCTTCATAGTAGAGAGTCTATCTTGTTATCACTTTCATATACTAGTGGGAATTTTTCATTATAGAACTTGGCTTGTATATTCCAACAATGGGCCTCCTCAAGTGCCCTAGGTCTTCGTGAGCAAGCAAGTTGGACGCACACCCACTAGTTTCTTTTGTTGAGCTTTCATACATTTATAGCTCTAGTGCATCCGTTGCATTGCAATCCCTACTCCTTGCATTAACATCAATTGGTGGGCATCTCCATAGCCCATTGATTAGCCTCGTTGATGTGAGACTTTATCCTTTTTTTCTTCTCCACATAAACCCCTCATTATATTCTATTCCACCCATAGTGCTATGTCCATGGCTCGCGCTCATATATTGCGTGAAAGTTTATAGGTTGTCATTGGGGTTGTGCATGATGAGAGCATTCTTGTGTGACGAAAATGAAACATGACTAAACTATATGATTTTGTAGGGATGAACTTTCTTTGGCCATGTTATTTTGAGAAGACATAATTGCTTAGTTAGTATGCTTGAAGTATTATCATTTTTATGTCAATATGAACTTTTTTTCTTGAATCTTTCGGATATGAATATTCATACCACAATTAAGAAGAATTACATTAAAATTATGCCAAGTAGCACTCCGCATCAAAAATTCTCTTTTTATCATTTACCTACTCGAGGACGAGCAGGAATTAAGCTTGGGGATGCTTGATACGTCTCCAATGTATCTATAATTTTTTATTGCTCCATGCTATATTATCTACTGTTTTGGACTATATTGGGCTTTATTTTCCACTTTTATATTATTTTTGGGACTAACCTATTAACCGGAGGCCCAGCCCAGAATTGCTGTTTTTTGCCTATTTCATTGTTTCGGATAAACAGAATATCAAATGGAGTCCAAACAGAATGAAACCTTCGGAAATGTGATTTTCTCATCAGATAAGATCCAGGAGACTTGGACCCTCCATCAAGAAAGCCACGAGGCGGCCACGAGGGTGGAGGGCGCACCCCCCCTAGGGCGCGCCCCTACCTCGTGGGCCCCTCGAAGCTCCACCGACGTACTCCTTCCTCCTATATATACCTACGTACCCCCAAACGATCGGGGCGGAGCCAAAAACCTAATTCCACCGCCACAACTTTCTGTATCCACGAGATCCCATCTTGGGGCCTGTTCCGGAGCTCAGCCGGAGGGGGCATCGATCACAGAGGGCTTCTACATCATCATCCAAGCCCCTCCGATAAAGTGTGAGTAGTTTACTTCAGACCTACGGGTCCATAGCTAGTAGCTAGATGGCTTCTTCTCTCTTTTTGGATCTCAATACAATGTTCTCCCCTCTCTTGTGGAGATCTATTCGATGTAATCTTCTTTTTGCGGTGTGTTTGTTGAGACCGATGAATTGTGGGTTTATGATCAAGTCTATCTATGAATAATATTTGAATCTTCTCTGAATTCTTTTATGTATGATTGGTTATCTTTGCAAGTTTCTTCGAATTATAAGTTTGGTTTGACCTACTAGATTGGTTGTTCTTGCCATGGTAGAAGTGCTTAGCTTTGGGTTCGATCTTGCGGTTAGGGGTGGGCATAAAAACCGACAACCGAAAACCGGAGCCGAAATAACCGGGACCGAAGCCGAAAGAACCAAGGACCGACCCTTCGGTTGTTCACTCGGTTAGTGAATGGTAGAAACCGAAAATACTTCGGTGAGTTCAGTGGTTGTAGCCCGCTGACCGAATTCCCGAACTAACCGAAAATACACTGTATTAATCCCAGCTAATTAAGCCCAATGGCCCATCCATGTTAATTAATGCAACAACTACCACGAAGCCTTTTTCCACCCTTTTTTTCTCAGCCACAAACGCAGCCCAAACCTTATCATGTTTCCTGGATATGCTCGAGGGCTCGAGGCTTCCCACATGCAAATCACACGCCGCCGCCTCCATTTTCTCAACTCACCTGCGCTGCGGCCAGCTGCACACCTGCGCTGATGGGTCCTGCACGGTGGCGGCCAGTTGCGTGGTGGTGGCCGACGGCGCCCATGGATCTCGTGCCGTGGATGACGACGTCCATCACTCTTCGGTTGTGTGCTCGTGGCTATCGTTGCTTCACGGCAGGCTTCCCGCATCCGAGTTCTGACGATGCGTCATTTCCCCTTACGATAGACTTGGTTAGTTGGTATTTCCTTGCCCAAGCTTTGGCTCACGATTTCTTCCTCCCCAAAAACATCAGGTCACTTCGGTTAGAATGGTGGACCGAACCGATTTCTTGGGGGACCGAACTCTCGGTCTTCGATTTCTCTGTAGACCGGTCGGTCAGGAAAATTTGAAAACCGAAATTCAAAAAAACCCGAGACACCGAACCGATTTGGTCGGTCTAACCGAACGCCCAGGCCTACTTGCGGTGTCCTTTCCCAGTGACAGAAGGGGCAGCAAGGCACGTATTGTATTGTTGCCATCGAGGATAACAAGATGGGGTTTTATCATATTGCATGAAACTATCCCTCTACATCATGTCATCTTGCTTAAGGCGTTACTCTGTTTTTAACTTAATACTCTAGATGCATGCTGGATAGCGGTCGATGAGTGGAGTAATAGTAGTAGATGCAGGCAGGTGTTGGTCTACTTGTCTCGAACGTGATGCCTATATACATGATCATACCTACATATTCTCATAACTATGCTCAATTCTGTCAATTGCTCAACAGTAATTTGTTCACCCATCGTAGAATACTTATGCTCTTGAGAGAAGCCACTAGTGAAACCTATGGCCCCCGGGTCTCTTTCTCATCATATCAATCTCCATCACTTTATTATTGCTTTGCTTTTTTACATTGCCTTTTACTTATTACTTTGCATCTCTATACCAAAAATACCAAAAATATTATTTATCATCTATATCAGATCTCACTTTTGTAAGTGATCGTGAAGGGATTGACAACCCCTAAGCGCGTTGGTTGTGTTGAGCTATTGTTTTTGTGTAGGTACGAGGGACTCGCGCATAGCCTCCTACTGGATTGATACCTTGGTTCTCAAAAAATGAGGGAAATACTTAGCTACTTTGCTGCATCATCCTCTCCTCTTCGGGGAAATCCAACGCAGTGCTCAAGAGGTAGCATTGGCTCTTAGAGGTTTTGGTGCTAGGTGGTTAACCTGGATTAGAAGTGTGACGCTAGGAGGGTCGGTTGGAGTGAAAATCAATGGGGAAGAGAGTGACTTCTTCCTCACTGGTAAAGGCTTGAGGCAGGGGGGTCCTATTGCCCCCCTGCTTTTCAATTTGGTGGTTGACACTTTTGCTAGAATGTTAGATAAAGGTGCTCGGGCCGTCCTGGTTAGTGGGTTGTGCCCGGAATTAGTTAGAGGAGGAGTGATGTGTTTGCAGTATGCAGATGATACACTTCTTTTCCTAGAAAACAATAGTAAAGTTGCCCTTAATCTGAAATGGATATTAACTTGCTTTGAGCAAATCTCTGGGATGAGATTTAATTATCATAAGAGTGCTTTGATTCCCATAAATATGGAGAGTGGGGATTTGGGGGTGTTTTTGGATATCTTCCAGTGTGTTACTGGATGCTTCCCAATTAAATACTTGGGGATTCCTTTGCACTTTGATAAGTTGAGTAGGGAAGACTTACAAGCTTTGATTGACAAAATTCTTGCTAGGATTGCTGGGTGGAGGGGCAAACTTTTGTCCTATTTGGGCAAGATCACACTGATCAGATCTTGTTTGGCTAGTATTCCCCTGTACCTGTTGTCCTTCTTCAAGTTCCCTAGATGGGCCATTAATCTGATTAACTCACATATGGCAAATTGCCTCTGGAGTGATAGCAAAGGAGCTCATAAGATTTATTTGGCCAACTGGCCTTCAATATGTATGAGAAAAGAATATGGAGGCTTGGGGGTCCTAAACCTCCAGGATATGAATGTGTGTCTAATAGGGTCGTGGGTTAAAAGATACTTAGCTCGGGAAGGCTCGCTGTGGAGGAAGGTAGTGGATAGTAAATACAATACTAGGAACCCTAATATCCTTTGCTGCCAATATACCCATCCTTCCCAGTTCTGGAAAAGCTTTATGTGGGCTTTGCAGGCTGTGAAGTTGGGGTATAAATGGCAGGTGGGAAATGGGGGAGAAAGTGAGGTTTTGGGAGGATATCTGACATGGGAATGCCCCTTTAGCTACGCAGTTCTGGGACTTGTATTATCTTGTTCTGGAAAAAAACAGAACGGTAGCTGAACTGTGGGATGGCAATGAACTTAAATGTACCTTTAGAAGAACCTTTTCTGATGAATTAATGGTCCAATGGCTAGACTTGGTTAGTATCGTGAGGTCGAATCCTTTCAGTGGGGATGAGGATTCCCTAATTTGGCAATATGAATCTAAAGGAATTTATTCCTCTAAATCCTTGTATGCTATTGTCAATTTCAGGGGTGTGCAGCCTATCTTTTTGCCTATTGTCTGGAGTGTTAGAATCCCTCCAAAAGTGCAAGGTTTTTTGTGGCTTTTTTCTCAGAACAAAATTATGACTTGTGATAATTTGAGAAAAAAAGGGACGGCTAAACCTTTGGAATTTGTGCATTGCAAAGGAATTGAATCAGTTTACCACCTCTTTTTTGAATGTATAGTTGCCAGAAAATTTTGGAATGACATTGAAAACCTGTACAGTGTCCGAATAGTGGACTTCGAGTCGCTTGCAAAATTGTGGTTGTGCAAGAAAAAACATATGCTTCTTAATGTAGTTACTTCTGCTATCCTATGGGGATTGTGGACCTTTAGAAATGCTATTGTATTTAATAGGATTACTTGGCTGTCAATGAAGCAGGTGGGGATGGTGTCCAGGTATCTAAGGGATTGGACAAAACCATTCCCAGAACTGCAATCAGGCGCAGTAAGGGCCTTTCAGGATTGGTTGTGAGCGAATCTGAAAGCACCGTTTGCCCTGGAGCCGGACTGAACAACTGCAAGAGCTGGTTGGGACACCTGTCATGGAGAGAGGCGACTGGGAGCGCAACTCATGGAGGACGTACGACGCTGGGCTACCAGATGAAACACCATGAAGAGGCGGACTCCATCCAGGTGGTCTTCTCGGGCCTATGACTGGTCTAATGCCTTGTTAGGAAGTGGCGGTCTGCTCCAAGAGTGGGGTTGTAAGCTGTAAAACGAGTTTATTTTCTTTCCATTTTGGTGGAGAAGACACTAGACGCTCTCCCCTCTCCTTGATGTAATTTGAATGTTGGTTGGTTTGGTTTCTTCCAATGGAATGGAACCGGGGGTGAGCCCCTTTCTTTGAAAAAAACTGAAACGTGGAAGCATGATCTTTCACTATTTACTTCGATCTGAAAACAGTTGGTCTTCAGATATTATTATGAATATTATGAAGCATAAACGTCTGAACAAGTACTTGGTGGCTGGTGCCTTGAAAATCCAACTCCATCATAATTCAGATGCACTTTCTTGGGCTTCTAAGTTGTTTCTTCCATCTTCTTTTTCTGAATTTATTTATTCGGGTTGACATGTGTGGATTCCAGGATCGCAACCTACTGTGCATAACATAGTATAGTACAATTCTACTGTGCATTTTGTGACTGGAGTGCCAAAATTAGTTCAAGCCATATGTATGTGTAGGCATTCAAAACTATTTGACCAGGATTGTATTCTACTAGTAATTCATTTCTCAGCTAGGAGAAAATGAAGCCTTTTTCCCGTCAAGAGACCCATCATATGCGAAAGGGACGTCCGAATGGGCTGGGGGGGGGTCATTTCTTTCGTGGCTTTTCCTAGGTTTTGATGCAATTTTTTTACCACATCTTGTTTCCTCAAAATTTCTCGCGGAAGCATACATTTGCTTTCGTACCTTGTGCTTCCGCCAAAAGAGAGCTTGTGTTTCCCCATAAGAATAGAATAGTTGAGCTTCTCGTGGAAGCACAACCTATGCTTGCACGAGAA
>NC_041392.1:85103818-85184628 GCF_002162155.2 Triticum dicoccoides
AAAATAGGGAAAACACAACTTGTTTTGTGAGAAGCGCAGCCCACGCTTCCTTGAAAAAACAGGAAAATATAGCCTGTGCTTCCCTAGAAAGTGAAAACCACTACCATGCTTCAGGGCTTCGGTTTTTCGGTATTCTTTTTTTTGTTGCCTTTTTTGGTTTTTATTTTTATTTTTGTTTTCTGGTTTCCAATTCTTCTTTTTTGTGAAAAAAATATTCATCGAAACCTATTAACATGGGATCTAGTTTGGAGACCTCGACATGAGAAATCCAACAGTGCGAACGGTTTGATATTGAAACGCGCGGTTCAAGAGATAAAATGTTTTGAATAAATGAATCTATGAAAAAGGGAGATTCCCAGATTGCGACAAATGATGCACATGCAGTGCATCACTTGTTAGTGGCATAGAAGATGGGGAGTAACATTTGCAAGGGCTAACCCTTAACTAGTGATTTTGGCTTTTTTGACTTGCCACATGAAGTATTCTTACCAAGCCGAGTTGGAAAACTAGGCATGGAATTTGACCAAGAGCTCAGCTGTAACACCCAGAATTTAACTTTCCATAATTGTAACTCCAACTCTTGCCATTTCCGGCTATGTGATATGATATTCCCTTCGTGGTTGGGTTTTTGTCTTTGTTTTGCATTTTATTCATGTCATGCATTTCATCTCATGTCATCATGTGCATCTCTTTTGCATTCATGTTCGTCTCATGCATCCGGTCATTTTCCCTGTTGTCCGTTTCGCGATCCGACTCTCCCACATGCACCCGTTGCAACCCTCAGATCTCGTTTCGTGAGCGGGAGAAAAACATTCTCGGAATTGGTCGAGATTTGTCGAGTGGCCTTGGTATATCACCGATAGGCCGCCTGCCAAGTTTCATCACATTCGGAGTTCGTTTGATGCCCCAACGGATAACTATAGCGACAGTTTAGCCGGTCTATCGTCAGATGTTTCCGGTCTCCGGAAATAGTCGCAGGGCTGCATTCGTCCTCTTTCCTCTCAGCCCAACCCCTCTTCACAGCCCCCTAATCCAGCCCACTAAACCTCCCCTCCGACCAGAACCGTTTGATTGCGATCAAAGGCTCCAAAACGGAGCAAAAACCCCTAACCCTAGACCCCCTTTCCTATTTAAACACCTTCCGCTTCCACTTTGGATAGCCTACCCCTACCCCTAGTTCCAGCCGCCACCCCCACCTCGTTTTCAGCGCCGAGCCCCTCCCTGGCCTCCACTTGTTGCTGTCGCCTCCACTTGTCGTCGCCGCCGCCACGTCCTAGGGCCAATCCCGGAGTGCCAGCTCACCCCTCAACGCCCGCCGCAGCCAACAGGAGCCGACCACGTCGCCCCTATCCAGCCTCGCCGTGGCGGCCCGCCAGGACCCAGATCAGGCCCGGGGAAGCCCATCTGGGCCCGGACAAGCCCGCCTCGCTCCCCGTCGCCCGAGCCATCGTCCTCGTCACCTCGCTCGATCAGCGCCTCCCACCAGTGAGCCTTGCCGCGTCGCCCTCTGGCAACCACCAGGTCGACCTCACCCCTACCCTGCCTCCTCCATCTCCGCTCTCTCCCTGTTCCCTAACCTCCCTCCTCTCTCTGCCTGGGACAGCAGCGCCGCCTCCGCCTTGGATCTCCGGCGAGCCCAGCTGGCCGGATCCCGTCGCCCACGTCACCACCGCTGGCTCCGCCAGCCGGATCTGGCAGGCAGTGGCCAGATCCGCCTTGCCCCGCCTACCTGGCCTCCTCCAGCCCCGCCTGAGGCCCCCTATTGATGCGTCGTCACGTTGTCATTGCCGAAGCCAGCGACGTCTCCTCCCCGCCCGCGAACCGCCCTAGACCGATGATAACCCACAAGTATAGGCGATCGCAACAGTTTTTGAGGGTAGAGTATTCAACCCAAATTTATTGATTCGACACATGGGGAGCCAAAGAATATTCTCAAGTATTAGTAGCTGAGTTGTCAATTGAACCACACCTGGAAAAATTAATATCTGCAGCAAAGTATTTAGTAGCAAAGTAGTATAGAAGTAACGGTGATGGTGGCAAAGGTAACAGTAGCAGTTTTGTAGTAATTGTAACAGTAGCAACGGTAAAGTAACTAAGCAAAGATCAATCTGTGAAAAGTTCGTAGGCAACGGATCAGTGATGGATAATTATGTCGGATGTGATTCCTAATGCAATAGTTATAACATAGGGTGACACAGAACTAGCTCAATTCATCAATGTAATGTAGGCATGTATTCCGAATATAGTCATACGTGCTTATGGAAAAAACTTGCATGACATCTTTTGTCCTACCCTCCTATGGCAGCGGGGTCCTATTGGAAACTAAGGGATATTAAGGCCTCCTTTTAATAGAGTACCGGACCAAAGCATTAACACTTAGTGAATACATGAACTCCTCAAACTACGGTCATCATCAGGAGTGGTCCCGATTATTGTCACTTCGGGGTTACCGGATCATAACACATAGTAGGTGACTATCGACTTGCAAAATAGGATCAAGAATTCACATATATTCATGAAAATATAATAGGTTCAGATTTGAAATCATGGCACTCGGGCCCTAGTGACAAGCATTAAGCATAGCAAAGTCATAGGAACATCAATCTCAGAACATAATGGATACTAGGGATCAGACCCTAACAGAACTAACTTGATTACATGATAAATCTCATCCAACCCATCACTGTCCAGCAAGCCTACAATGGAATTACTCACGCACGACGGTGAGCATCATGAAATTGGTGATGGAGGAAGGTTGATGATGATGACGGCGACAGGTTCCCTTCTCCGGAGCCCCAATCGGACTCCAGATCAGCCCTCCCGAGAGAGATTAGGGCCTGGCGGCGGCTCCATATCGTAAAACGTGATGAATCCTTCTCCTTGATTTTTCTCTCCCCGAACACGAATATATAGAGTGGAGTTGAGGTCGGTGGAGCACTAGGGGGCCCACGAGGCAAGGGGCTCGTGGACAGGGTGTGGGCCCCTTGGACTTGATTATTTCACCAGTATTTTTTATATATTCCAAAAATATTCTCCGTTGATTTTCAGGTCATTCCGAGAACTTTTATTTCTGCACAAAAATAACACCATGGCAATTCTGCTGAAAACAGCGTCAGTCCGGGTTAGTTCCATTCAAATCATGCAAGTTAGAGTCCAAAACAAGGGAAAAAGTGTTTGGAAAAGTAGATACGATGGAGACGTATCAACTCCCCCAAGCTTAAACCTTTGTTTGTCATCAAGAAATTCAGTTGACAAACTGAAAGTGATAAAGAAAAACTTTTACAAACTCTGTTTGCTCTTGTTGTTGTTGTAAATATGTAAAGCCAGCATTCAAGTTTTCAGCAAAGATTATGAACTAACCATATTCACAATAACATTTAGGTCTCATGTTTACTCATATCAATGGCATAATCAACTAGCGAGTAATAATAGTAAATCTCGGATGACAACACTTTCTCAAAACAATCATAATATGATATAACAAGATGGTATCTCGCTAGCCCTTTCTGAGACCGCAAAACATAAATACAGAGCACCCATGAAGATCAAGGGCTGACTGGAAATTGTAATTCATGGTAAAAGAGATCTAGTCATACTCAATATAAATTAATAGTAATGGATGCAAACGATAGCGGTGCTATCCAACTGGTGTTTTTTAATAAGAGGATGGTGACTCAACATGAAAGTAAATAGATAGGCCCTTCGCAGAGGGAAGCAGGGATTTGTAGAGGTGCCAGAGCTCGGTTTTGAAATAGAGATGAATAATATTTTGAGCGGTATACTTTCATTGTCAACATAACAACCGAGAGATCTCGATATCTTCCATGCTACACACATTATAGGCGGTTCCCAAGCTGACTAGTAAAGTTTATACTCCCCCACCACCAACAAGCTAAAGGAAATATGCCCTAGAGGCAATAATAAAGTTATTATTTTATTTCCTTATATCATGATAAATGTTTATTGTTCATGCTAGAATTGTATTATCCGGAAACATAATACTTGTGTGAATACATAGACAAACTAAACGTCACTAGTATGCCTCTACTTGACTAGCTCATTAATCAAAGATGGTTATGTTTCCTAACCATAGACATGTGTTGTCATTTAATTAACGGGATCACATTATTAGGAGAATGATGTGATTGACATGACCCATTCCATTAGCTTAGCACCCGATCGTTTAGTATGTTGCTATTGCTTTCTTCATGACTTATACATGTTCCTATGACTATGAGATTATGCAAATCCCGTTTGCCGGAGGAACACTTTGTGTGCTACCAAACGTCACAACGTAACTGGGTGATTATAAAGGAGCTCTACAGGTGTCTCCAAAGGTACATGTTGGGTTGGCGTATTTCGAGATTAGGATTTGTCACTCCGATTGTCGGAGAGGTATCTCTGGGCCCTCTTGGTAATGCACATCACATAAGCCTTGTAAGCATTGCAACTAATGAGTTAGTTGTGAGATGATGTATTACGAAACGAGTAAAGAGACTTGACGGTAACGACATTGAACTAGGTATTAAGATACCGACAATCGAATCTCGGGCAAGTAACATATCGATGACAAAGGGAACAACGTATGTTGTTATGCGGTCTGACCGATAAAAGATCTTCGTTGAATATGTGGGAGCCAATATGAGCATTCAGGTTCCGCTATTGGTTATTGACCGAAGACATGTCTCGGTCATGTCTACATTGTTCTCGAACCCGTAGGGTCCGCACGCTTAACGTTACGATGACAGTTTCATTATGAGTTTATATATTTTGATGTACCGAATTTAGTTCAGAGTCCCGGATGTGATCACGGACATGACGAGGAGTCTTGAAATGGTCGAGACATAAAGATTGATATATTGGGAGCCTATGTTTGGACATCGGAAGTGTTCCGGGTGAAATCGACATTTTACCGGAGTACCGGGAGGTTACCAGAATCCCCCGGTAACCTAATGGGCCTTAATGGGCCTAGTGGAGGAAGAGGAGAGGAGGCCTAGGGGCTGCCGCGCCCCCCCCCCCAAGTCCGAATTGGACAAGGAGGGGGGCGGCGCCCCCCCTTTCCTTTCTTCCCTCTCCTCCCTCCCCCCCAAGTCCTAATCCAACTAGGGAAAGGGAGGGGAGTCCTACTCCCGGTAGGAGTAGGACTCCTCCTGCGCGCCTCCTCCTAGGGCCGGCCGCACCCCCCCTTGGCTCCTTTATATACGGGGGCTGGGGCACCCCTAGACACACAAGTTGATCTCTAAGATCGTTCTCTTAGCCGTGTGCGGTGCCCCCTTCCACCATAGTCCTCGATAATATTGTAGTGGTGCTTAGGCGAAGCCCTGCGACAGTAGAACATCAAGATCGTCACCACGCCGTCGTGCTGACGGAACTCTTCCCCGACACTTTGCTGGATCGGAGTCCGGGGATCGTTATCAAGCTGAACGTGTGCTAGAACTCGGAGGTGCCATAGTTTCGGTGCTTGATCGGTCGGGCCGAGAAGACGTACGACTACATCAACCGCGTTGTCATAACGCTTCCGCTGTCGGTCTATGAGGGTACCTAGATCACACTCTCCCCTCTCATTGCTATGCATCACCATGATCTTGCGTGTGCGTAGGAAATTTTTTGAAATTACTACGTTCCCCAACACAAGCATCAATCCATGGCTTGCCCGAAACAACAGGTGCCTCCGACTAACAACAATCCTGGGGAGTTTTGTTTGCAATTATTTTTATTTGATTTGAGCATGAGACTGGGCATCCCGGTGACCAGCCATTTTCTCGTGAGTGAGGAGCGGAGTCCACTCCTCTTGACAATAACCCGCCTAGCATGCAAGATACAGACAGCCCTAGTTGATACATGAACTATTCGAGCATACAAAACAAAATTTCATTTGAAGGTTTAGAGTTTGGCACATACAAATTTACTTGGAACGGCAGGTAGATACCGCATATAGGAAGGTATGGTGGACTCATATGGAATAACTTTTGGGGTTTATGGAGTTGGATGCACAAGCAGTATTCCCGCTTAGTACAAGTGAAGGCTAGAAAGAGACTGGGAAGCGACCAGCTAGAGAGCGACAACAATCATGAACATGCATTAAAATTAATCAACACTGAATGCAAGCATGAGTAGGATATAATTCACCATGAACATAAATATCGTGGAGGCTATGTTGATTTTGTTTCAACTACATGCGTGAACATGTGCCAAGTCAAGCCACTCGCATTGTTCAAAGGAGGATACCACCCTATCATACCACATCACAACCATTTTAATAGCATGTTGGCATGCAAGATAAACCATTATAAACTTCCTAGCTACTTAAGCATGGCATGAGAAAATATAATCTCTAATTGTCATTGCAAACATGTTTCATTCATAATAGGCTGAATCAGGAATGATGAACTAATCATATTTACAAAAACAAGAGAGGTCGAGTTCATACCAGCTTTTCTCATCTCAATCAGTTCATCATATATCATCATTATTGCCTTTCACTCACACGATTGAACGGTGTGGATAATAATAATAGTGCACGTGCGTTGGACTAAGCTGGAATCTACAAGCATTCAAAGGGAGAAGACAAGGTAATATGGGCTCTCTTTTAGATCAACAATAATGCATATGAGAGACACTCAACATTTTCATCATGGTTTTCTCCTCTCGACCCCAAAGAACAAGAAAAGAAATAAAACTATTTACATGGGAAAGCTCCCAACAAGCAAAAGAAGAACGGGAAATCTTTTTTGGGTTTTCTTTTAATTACTACTACTACAGGCATGGAAAGTAAACTAGCTAAAAGCTACAACTATTTTTTTTGCTTTTCTTAAGGTTTTTCAAACACACAAGAAGAAAGCTTAAAAAGAAAATAAACTAGCATGGATATTACAATGAAAGAGTATGAGCACCGACAACTAGCATGAGTGTGTGAACATGAATGTAATGTCGGTGACAAATACGTACTCCCCCAAGCTTAGGATTTTGGCCTAAGTTGGTCTATGCCCACAGATCAAAGCTTCCCTCTCCGGTGTACTGAGGAGGATACTCAGGGTGCCACTGGTTGGCGATCTCCTCCGGATCCCACTGATAAACAAACTGGCGGTGAGGATCAAGTGGTGGCTCCGACTCAGGCTCTGGAGCTGATGCCAGGCTCCGGTAGGCATGAATGGCCTCTGGCAGAACAAGATACATGCCTGAAAATATGTTGAACAAAGAAGAAGCAGGCAAGGTAATAGTCTCAAAGCAGTCTTTATCAAATATCAGCCTATAGTTAAGCATCTTCTTCTTATTCTTAACAATAAAATCATGTGCTGCCATACTCTATAATCTAGAAAAATATGAGGCAATAACTTTTCCTCTTTCTCATAATGCCAAATAGGTATCTTAAAGTGTGCAGCAAGGCGCAAGGCGAAGATGCCTCCTAAGACGGGACCCTTTGTACGGTTCAGATTTAACCGTTTAGCAACAATAGCGCCTAAACTAAAAGTGGTATCACGAAACAAAGCATGGCGCAAAATAACAATATCAGGGGCACTAAGATTTCCACAGTTCCCGCGACCAATTAAGCATCTACTAGCAAATATTGCAAAGTAACGTAGAACAGGAAAATGTATGCTAGTAATTCTTGCATCAGAAACCTACCTCGTTTCCCCTACAGCAATCATATCAATAAATCCCTCCACATCATTACGATGTGGTTCCTCTATGCTTCCCTCAAAGGGTATCCTACAAACTCGGCAATCATCATAAAGTGACATCTCCTTATGCTCATGATATAAATAAAATTCAACCGAAGATGGCGACCTCCTAGCATGGAAATGAAAATTTTGCACAAAAATATTAGTGAGTAAGAGATACTGTTCGCGCTGGTCGTGGAGGAAGTCGTTGAGGCCTGCATTCTCAGCCAAATAATAAAAATCTTCATAAATCCTGGCTTCTCTCAAGAACTCACAAGGCCATTCGCACGGCCGAACCTCCGTAGTGCGAGGGATATTGTATTTGGGCTTCTTATTCTCTTCACTTTGCTTATCCTTCGAGCTTCGGCTCGAAGAGCCCCTCAAAAATCTCTTCATCTTTTCTGAAAATTTCTGAAATTTTTAGTAACTCAAAATAAAAGTGTACCAAACTCAACAAAGTTGATAGCAACTACTCCTACAAGTGCCTAGAGGCTATATCGTGCATTAAAACTACTTTTGACCACTTAAATTTGACATGCAAGCTTAAGAACAGGGTCACTTAAGCAGCAAAAATTTGCAATGAATAAAGCACTAGAACAAAAACTAATTGGACCATTGTAGGAGTCACATACTGAAGAACAATCCCCCAAAGTAGTTTTGTGAATGGAGCTTTGAGCAAGGAGATCAAAAATGGCAGCAAGATGAGCTAGAACTCGGGTTTGAGCTGGTGTATGATTTTTTCTGGAGGAAGACGAAGTGTGTGGGTGCAAGAATAAGTGAATGGGGCCCACGTGGGGTCCAGGAGGTAGGGGGTGCGCCCAGGGGGGTGGGTGCGCCCTCCACCCTCGTGGGCCTCCACCCTCGTGGGCATATGGTGAGGCCCCCTGATGTGTTCTGAGTGCCAATAATTCTTAAATATTCTGAAAAAATCATATTTCATTTTTAGGACATTTGGAGAACTTTTATTTTTGGGGTAATTTTTATTGCATGGATAATCCAGACAAAAAAAATACTATTTTTACTTTATTTAATCTAAATAACAGAAAGTAAAAAGAGGGTACAGAGAGTTGTGCTTTCTAACTTCATCCATCTCATGCTCATCAAAGGGAATCCACTAATAAGGTTGATCAAGTGTTGTTAACAAACTCATTCCGAATCGCATGAAACCGGAGAAATTTCGAATAACACTAGGTTGCCTCAATGGGGATACGCATGTCCCCAACAATAAGAATATCATATTTCTTCTTGACAGTAGGAAGAGGAAATTCAAAACCTCTAATAGTAATTGTTGAAAATTTTCCAATAGAATTGATACTGTGGACTTGAGGTTGTTTCCTCGGAAAGTGTACCGTATGCTCAGTACCATTAACATGAAAAGTGACATTGCATTTGTTGCAATCAATAACAACCCCTGCAGTATTCAAAAAGGTTCTACCAAGGATAATCGACATACTATCATCCTCGGGAATATCAAGAATAACAAAGTCTGCTAAAATAATAACGTTTGCAACCACAACAGGCACATCCTCACAAATACCGACAGGTATAGCACTTGATTTATCAGCCATTTGCAAAGATATTTCAGTAGGTGTCAACTTATTCAAATCAAATCTACGATATAAAGAGAGAGGCATAACACTAACACCGGCTCCAAGATCACATAAAGCAGTTTTAACATAGTTTCTTTTAATGGAGCATGGCATAGTTAGTACTCCGGGATCTCCAAGTTTCTTTGGTATTCCACCCTTAAAAGTATAATTAGCAAGCATGGTGGAAATTTCAGCTTCCGGTATCTTTCTTTTATTAGTAACAATATCCTTCATGTACTTAGATAAGGATTCATTTTAAGCATATCAGTCAAACGCATACGCAAAAAGATAGGTCTAATCATTTCAGCAAAGTGCTCAAAATCCTCATCATCCTTTTTCTTGGATGGTTTAGGAGGAAAAGGCATGGGTTTCTGAACCCATGGTTCTCTTTCTTTACCATGCTTCCTAGAAATGAAGTCTCTCTTATCACATCGTTGATTCTTTGATTGTGGGTTATCAAGATCAACAGCAGGTTCAATCTCTACATCATTGTCATTGCTAGGTTGAGCATCAACATGAACATCATCATTAACATTATCACTAGGTTCATGTTCATTACCATATTGTGTTTCAGCATCAGAAATAAAAATATCATTGGGATTCTTAGGTGTGTCAACAACAGGTTCACTAGAAGCATGCAAAGTTCTATCATTTTTCTTTTTCTTCCTTTTAGAAGAACTAGGTGCATCAACATTAGTACTCTAAGAATCTTGCTCAATTCTCTTAGGGCGACCCTCAGGATTCAGAGGTTCCTGAGTCATTTTACCCCCTCTAGTCATAACTCTAACAGCATTATCATTCTTCTTATTATTTAATTCATTGAGCAAATCATTTTGAGCTTTAAGCACTTGCTCTACTTGAGTGGTAACCATAGAATCATGTTTACTAATAAGTTTAAGTTCACCTTTAACTCTAGACATATAATCACTCAAGTGTTCAAGCATATCAGCATTGTGTTTCAATTGTCTACCAACATAAGCATTGAAGTTTCCTTGTTTAATAATAAAGTTATCAAACTCATCTAAGCATTGGCTAGCAGACTTATTATGAGGAATATCACCTTCATCAAATCTATAGAGAGAATTTACCTTTACTACCTGTGTCGGGTTATCAAGACCATGTATTTCTTCAGTATGTGATAAATTCTTAACATCTTCAGCTTTAATACCTTTTTCTTTCATAGATTTCTAAGCCTCTTGCATATCTTCAGGACTAAGAAATAGAATACCCCTTTTCTTCGGAGTTGGATTAGGAGTTGGTTCAGGAAGTGTCCAATCATTTTCATTACTCAACATATTATTCAACAACAATTCAGCTTGATCAACAGTTCTTTCCCTGAAAACACAACCAGCACAACTATCCAGGTGGTCTCTGGAAGCATTGGTTAGTCCATTATAAAAGATATCAAGTATTTCTTTTTTCTTGAGAGGATGATCAGGCAAAGCATTAAGTAATTGGAGAAGCCTCCCCCAAGCTTTTGGGAGACTCTCTTCTTCAATTTGCACAAAATTATATATTTTCCTTAAAGCAGCTTGTTTCTTATGAGCGGGGAAATATTTGGCAAAGAAGTAATAAATCATATCCTAGGGACTATGCACACAACCAGGATCAAGAGAATTAAACATGTTTTAGCGTCACCCTTTAATGAGAACGGAAACAACTTAAGGATAAAGTAATAGTGAATTTTCTCATCATTAGTGAACAGGGTGGCTATATCATTTAATTTACTAAGATGGGCCACAACAGTTTCAGACTCATAGCCATAGAAAGGATCAGATTCAACCAAAGTAATTAACTCAGGGTCGACAGAGAAATCATAATCCTTATCAGAAATAAAAAAAGGTGAAGTAGAAAAAGCAGGGTCATATTTCATTCTACCGTTCAAAGACTTTTCTTTAAGCTTAACTAATAATTTCTTAAGATCATATCTATCATGGCAAGCTAAAAAGTCTATAGAAGTTTCTTCATCCATAACATAACCCTCAGGCACAACAGGCAATTCATATCTAGGGGGAGAATCTTCATCATCACTTTCATCAATATTATCAGTTTCAATAATTTCATTCTCTCTAACCCTAACAAGTTGTTCATCAAGAAATTCACCACGTGGCACAGTATTATCAAGCATAGAAGTAGTTTCATCATAAGCATCATGCAAAGCAGAAGTGGCATCATCAATAACATGTGACATATCAGAATGGACAGCAGGAGTAGGTGTCGCAAGTTTACTCAAAACAGAAGGTGAATCAAGTGCAGAGGTAGATGGCAGGTCCTTACCTCCCCTCGTAGTTGAGGGAAAAATCTTGGTTCTTTTATCTTTCAAGTTATTCATAGTGATCAACAGATATAAATCCCAAGTGACTCAAAGAATAGAGCTATGATCCCCAGCAACGGCGCCAGAAAATAGTCTTGATAACCCACAAGTATAGGGGATCGCAACAGTTTTCGAGGGTAGAGTATTCAACCCAAATTTATTGATTCGACAAAAGGGGGGCCAAAGAATATTCTCAAGTATTAGCAGCTGAGTTTTCAATTCAACCACACCTGGAAAACTTAATATCTGCAGCAAAGTATTTAGTAGCAAAGTAGTATGGAAGTAACGGTAATGGCGGCAAAGGTAACAGTAGCAGTTTTGTAGTAATTGTAACAGTAGCAACGGTAAAGTAACTAAGCAAAGATCAATCTATGAAAATCTCGTAGGCAATGGATCAGTGATGGATAATTATGTCGGATGTGATTCCTCATGCAACAGTTATAACATAGGGTGACACAGAACTAGCTCCAATTCATCAATGTAATGTAGGCATGTATTCCGAATATAGTCATACGTGCTTATGGAAAAGAACTTGCATGATATCTTTTGTCCTACCCTCCCGTGGCAGTGGGGTCCTGATAACCCACAAGTATAGGGGATCAATTGTAGCCTCTTACGATAAGTAAGAGTGTCGAACCCAACGAGGAGCTAAAGGTAGAACAAATATCCCCTCATATTCTATCGGCCACCGATACAACTCTACGCACGCTTAACGCTCGCCTTACCTAGAACAAGTATGAAACTAGAAATACTTTGTAGGTGTTATTGGATAGGTTTGCAAGATAATAAAGAGCGTGTAAATAAAAAGTAGGGGCTGTTTAGATGAAGACACAACTAAGTTAGTTTTAGTAGAAAGCTTGTTGTCACACAAGAAAATTATTTCTCCCTAGGCAATCGATAACTAGACCGGTAATCATTATTGCAATTTTATTTGAGGGAGAGGCATAAGCTAACATACTTTCTCTTCTTGGATCATATGCACTTATGATTGGAACTCTAGCAAGCATCCGCGACTACTAAAGATCATTAAGGTAAAACCCAACCATAGCATTATAAGGCATCAAGTCCTCTTTACTCCCATACGCAAACAACCTACTTACTCGGGTCTGTGCTTCTGTCACTCACATCACCCACCATAAGCAAATCATGAACATATTGCAAACCCTACAGCGGGGATACCTCATGCTTGCACGACACGGAGAGCACCATAGGATAGCACCAATAATAAAACATACAACTCAAACCAATCACGGTCATCAATTAACTCATAGGACAAAATGGATCTACTCAAACATCATAGGATAGCCATGCATTATTGGGAAACAATATATAGCGTTGACCACCATGTTTAAGTAGACATTACAGCGGGTGAAAGAGGGGTTACACCGCTGCATAGAGGGGGGAAGAGTTGGTGATGATAGCGGTGAAGTTGTTGGAGTAGATTGTGGTGATGATGATGGCCCCGGCGGTGTTCCGGCGCCACCGGGAGAGAGGGGGAGAGGGCCCCCTTCTTCTTCTTCTTCCTTGACCTTCTCCCTAGATGGGAGAATGATACGTCTCCAACGTATCTATAATTTTTGATTGCTCCATGCTACTTTATCTACTGTTTTAGGCAATATTGGGCTTTATTATCCACTTTTATATTATTTTTGGGACTAACCTATTAACCGGAGGCCCAGCCCAGATTTGTTGTTTTATGCCTATTTCAGTATTTCGAGGAAAAGGAATATCAGACGGAGTCAAAACGGAACGAAATCAACTGGAGAAGTTATTTTTGGAAGGAAACCCACTTGATGGACTTGGACCCCACGTCAGGAGAGCCACGAGGCGGTCACGAGGGTGGAGGGTGCGCCCTCCCCCCTGGGTGCGCCCCCTGCCTTGTGGGGCCCCCATAGCTCCACCGACGTACTCCTTTCACCCATATATACCATCGTACCCTAAAACTTCCAAAACAGAAGATAGATCGGGAGTTCCGCCGCCGCAAGCCTCCAGAACCACGAAAAACCAATCGGGACCCCTTTCCGGTACCCTGCCGGAGGGGGGATCCATCTCCGGTGGCCATCTTCATCATCCCGGCGCTATACATGACGAGGAGGGAGTAGTTCACCCTCGGGGCTGAGGGTATCTACTAGTAGCTATGTGTTTGATCTCTCTCTCTCTCTCTCGTGTTCCATCTATGGCACGATCTTGATGTATCCCAAGCTTTGCTATTGTAGTTGGATCTTATGTTTCTTCTCCCCCTCTACTCTCTTGTGATGAATTGAGTTTCCCCTTTGAAGTTATCTTATCGGATTGAGTCTTTTATGAACACTTGGTGTATGTCTTGCCGTGCTTATCTGTGGTGACAATGGGATATCACGTGATCCACTTGATCTATGTTTTGGTGACCAACTTGCGGGTTCTGCCCATGAACCTAGGGGTTGGCACACATTCTTGATTCTCCGGTAGAAACTTTGGGGCACTATTTGAAGTACTTTTATGTTGGTTGGATAAATCTGAGATTGTGTGATGCATATCGTATAATCATGCCCACAGATACTTGAGGTGACAATGGAGTATCTAGGTGACATTAGGGTTTTGGTTGATTTGTATCTTAAGGTGTTATTCTAGTAAAAACTCCAGGGTTGTTTGTGACACTTATAGGAATAGCCCAACAGATTGATTTGAAAGAATAACTTTGAGGTGGTTTCGTACCCTACCATAATCTCTACGTTTGTTCTCCGCTATTAGTGGCTTTGGAGTGACTCTTTGTTGCATGTTGAGGGCTCGTTATATGATCTATCTATGTTATTATTGTTGAGAGGACTTGCACTAGCGAAAGTATGAACCCTAGGCCTTGTTTCAACGCATTGCAATACCGTTTATGCTCACTTTTATCATTAGTTATCTTGCTGTTTTTATATTTTCAGATTACAAATACCTGTATCTACCATCCATATACCACTTGTATCACCATCTCTTCACCGAACTAGTGCACCTATACAATTTACCATTGTATTGGGTGTGTTGGGGACACAAGAGACTCTTTGTTATTTGGTTGCAGGGTTGCTTGAGAGAGACCATCTTCATCCTACGCCTCCTACGGATTGATAAACCTTAGGTCATCCACTTGAGGGAAATTTGCTACTGTCCTACAAACCTCTGCACTTGGAGGCCCAACAACATCTACAAGGAGAAGGTTGTGTAGTAGACATCAAGCTCTTTTCTGGCGCCGTTGCCGGGGAGGCAAGGAAAACGGCACTAACACACCCCGTCAACTAAGCTCTTTTCTGGCGCTGTTGCCGGGGAGGCTAGGTAAGTGAAGGTATATCTTTAGATCTTGCAATCGAATCTTTTTATTTCTTGTTTTAGCACTAGTCTAGTTTATAAAAGAAAACTACCAAAAAATGGAATTGAGTTTGTCTCATACGCTTCACCTTTTTAATATCTTTCGTGAGTATGATGGAAAAGAAAATTGTGCCAAAGTGCTAGAAGAAGAATTACATAGAATTCTTGGCATAAAATATGTGAATGATGAGCATGATTGCAATGTTGTTAGTACGAATTCCTTGAATATCCATGATGCTAATGATATGCAAAGCCACAAGCTTGGGGAAGCTATGTTTGATGAAGATGATATTTTTTGTCCCCCAAGCTTTGATGAGCAAATTTACTATGATGAAAGAATGCGTCCTATCTATGATGATTATTGTGATGACACGCATGCTATAAAGAATAATGATAACCATGAAACTTGTCATCTTGATCTTAATTTTCAATCATATGATAGTTATTTTGTTGAGTCTGCTCCCACTATTATTCATGAGAAGAATTTTGCTTATGTGGAGAGTAGTAAATTTTCTATGCTTGTAGATCATGAAAAGAATGCTTTAGGTGCTGGTTATATTGTTGAATTCATTCATGATGCTACTGAAAATTATTATGAGGGAGGAATATATGCTTGTTGGAATTGCAATAATATCAAGTTTCCTCTCTATGTGCTTAAATTTTTGAAGCTATGCTTGTGTTACCCTCCTATGCTAGTTGATTATTGTTCTCATAAGTTGTTTGCTCACAAAATCCCTATGCATAGGAAGTGGGTTAGACTTAAATGTGCTAGTCATATTCTTCATGATGCTCTCTTTATGTTTCAATTCTTATCTTTTATGTGAGCATCATTGAAATCATCATGCCTAGCTAGGGGCGTTAAACGATAGCGCTTGTTGGGAGGCAACCCAATTTTATTTTAGCTCCTTGCTTTTTGTTCCTGTTTAATAATAAATAATCCATCTAGCCTCTGTTTATATGTGGTTTTATGTGTTTAATTAGTGTTTGTGCCAAGTAGAACCGTTGGGAAGACTTGGGGAAAGTCTTTGCGATCATGCTGTAAAAAACAGAAACTTTAGCGCTCACCAGAATTGCTGCCATTTTTATTTGGAGAGCTCTATTTAGTTAATTATTTTTGAAGATGATTAATAGATAAATTACTCAGGTCCAGCAATTTATTTTAGAATTTTATGAGTTCCAGAAGTATAGGTTTGATCCAGATTACTACAGACTGTTCTGTTTTTTGACAGATTCTGTTTTTCATGTGTTGTTTACTTATTTTGATGAATCTATGGCTAGTAAAATAGTTTATAAACCATAGAGAAGTTGGAATACAGTAGTTCTAACACCAATATAAATAAATAATGAGTTCATTACAGTACCTTGAAGTGGTGATTTATTTTATTATACAAACGGAGCTTACAAGTTTTCTGTTATGTTTTGTGTTGTGAAGTTTTCAAGTTTTGGGTAAAGATTCGATGGACTATGGAATAAGGAGTGGCAAGAGCCTAAGCTTGGGGATGCCCAAGGCACCCCAAGGTAATATTCAAGTACAAACAAGAGCCTAAGCTTGGGGATGCCCCGGAAGGCATCCCCTCTTTCGTCCACTTCCATCGGTAATTTACTTGGAGCTATATTTTTATTCACCACATGATATGTGTTTTGCTTGGAGCATCTTGTATTATTTGTGTCTTTGCTTTTTAGTCTACCACAATCATCCTTGATGTACACACCTTTTGAGAGAGCCATGCATGAATTGAAATTTGTTAGAATACTCTGTGTGCTTCACTTATATCTTTTGAGCTTGATAGTTTACTCTATGTGCTTCACTTATATCTTTTTGAGCGTGATAATTTTTGCTCTAGTGCTTCACTTAGATCTTTTAGATCACGGTGGTGGATTGTTTTAAAGAAACTTGATCTCTCATTCTTCACTTAGATTATTTTGAGAGTCATTAATAGCATGGTAATTTGCTTAATGTTAATATACTTGGTATTCAAGATATGTGAAACTTTCTTTTTAGTGGGTTGAATACTACGATAAGTTTGATGCTTGATAATTGTTTTGAGATATGGAGATGGTGATATTAGAGTCATGCTAGTTGAGTAGTTGTGAATTTGATAAATACTTGTGTTGAAGTTAGCAAGTCCCGTAGCATGCATGTATGGTTAAAGTTGTGTAACAAATTTGAAGCATGAAGTGTACCTGGCTTATGCATCCTTATGAGTGGCGGTCGGGGACGAGCGATGGTCTTTTCCTACCAATCTATCCCCCTAGGAGCATGCGCGTAGTACTTGATTTTTGATGACTTATAAATTTTTGCAATAAGTATATGAGTTCTTTTGACTAATGTTGAGTCTATGGATTATACGCACTTTTACCTTTCCGCCATTTGCTAGCCTCTTCGGTACCATGCATTGCCCTTTCTCACATTGAGAGTTGGTGCAAACTTCGCCAGTGCATCCAAACCCCGTGATATGATACGCTCTTTCACACATAAACCTCCCTATATCTTCCTCAAAACAGCCACCATACCTACCTATTTATGGCATTTCCATAGCCATTGCGAGATATATTGCCATGCAACTTTCCACTGTTCCGTTCATCATCATCATCATGACATGCTTTACTTTTGTCATATTGCCATTGCATGATCTTGTAGTTGACATCGTATTTGTGGCAAAGACACCATGCATTATTTTTCATACATGTCACTCTTGATTCATTGCACCATCCCGGTACACCGCCGGAGGCATTCATATAGAGTCATATCTTGTTCTAGTATCGAGTTGTAATCATTATGTTGTAATCAATAGAAGTGTGATGATCATCATTATTAGAGCATTGCCCAATCAAAAAAAGAGAGAGAAAGGCCAAAAAGAAAAAAAGAAAGGCCCAAAAAAAAGAAGGAGAAAATAAAAAGGGCAATGCTACTATCTCTTTTTCCACACTTGTGCTTCAAAGTAGCACCTTGTTCTTCATGTAGTGAGTCTCGTATATTGTGCTTTAAAGTAGCACCATGATTTTCATATAGTGAGTCTCATAAGTTGTCTTGTTCATACTAGTGGGAATTTTTCATTATAGAACTTGGCTTGTATATTCCAACGATGGGCTTCCTCAAAATGCCCTAGGTCTTCATGAGCAAGCAAGTTGGATGCACACCCGATAGTTTTCTTTTGTTGAGCATTCTTAGCTCTAGTGCAGTGGCAATCCCTACTCCTTGCATTAACATCAATTGATGGGCATCTCCATAGCTCATTGATTAGCCTCGTTGATGTGAGACTTTCTCCTTTTTTGTCTTCTCCACACAATCCCCATCATCATATTCTATACCACCCATAGTGCTATGTCCATGGCTCGCGCTCATGTATTGCGTGAAGGTTCAAAAAGTTTGAGATTATTTGAGTATGAAACAATTGCTTGGCTTGTCATTGGGGGTATAGAAGTTGGGAACATCTTTGTGTGACAAAAATGAAGCATAGCCTAACTATATGATTTTGTAGGGATGAACTTCCTTTGGCCATGTTATTTTGAGATGACATAATTGTTTAATTAGTATGCTTGAAGTATTATCATTTTTATGTCAATATGAACTTTTGTCTTGAACCTTTCGGATCTGAATATTCATACCATGATTAAGAAGATTTAAATTGAAATTATGCCAAAGTATCACTCCGCATCAAAAATTCTCTTTTTATCATTTACCTACTCGAGGACGAGCAGGAATTAAGCTTGGGGATGCTTGATACGTCTCCAACGTATCTATAATTTTTGATCGCTCCATGCTACTTTATCTACTGTTTTAGGCAATATTGGGCTTTATTATCCACTTCTATATTATTTTTGGGACTAACCTATTAACTGGAGGCCGAGCCCAGATTTGTTCTTTTATGCCTATTTCAGTATTTCGGGGAAAAGGAATATCAGACGGAGTCAAAACGGAACGAAATCAACTGGAGAAGTTATTTTTGGAAGGAAACCCACTTGATGGACTTGGACCCCACGTCAGAAGAGCCACAAGGCGGTCACGAGGGTGGAGGGCGCGCCCTCCCCCCTGGGCGCGCCCCCTGCCTCGTGGGGCCCTCGTAGCTCCATCGACGTACTCCTTTCACCCATATATACCGTCGTACCCTAAAACTTCCAAAACAGAAGATAGACCAGGAGTTCCGCCGCCACAAGCCTCCAGAACCATGAAAAACCAATCGGGACCCCTTTCCGGTACCCTACCGGAGGGGGGATCCATCTCCGATGGCCATCTTCATCATCCCGGCGCTATCCATGACGAGGAGGGAGTAGTTCACCCTCGGGGCTGAGGGTATGTATCAGTAGCTATGTGTTTGATCTCTCTCTCTCTCTCATGTTCTCTCTCGTGTTCCATCTATGGCACGATCTTGATGTATCCCGAGCTTTGCTATTGTAGATGGATCTTATGTTTCTTCTCCCCCTCTACTCTCTTGTGATGAATTGAGTTTCCCCTTTGAAGTTATCTTACCGGATTGAGTCTTTTATGAACACTTGATGTATGTCTTGCCGTGCTTATCTGTGGTGACAATGGGATATCACATGATCCACTTGATGTATGTTTTGGTGACCAACTTGCGGGTTCCGCCCATGAACCTATGCATAGGGGTTGGCACATGTTCTTGATTCTCCGGTAGAAACTTTGGGGCACTATTTGAAGTACTTTTATGTTGGTTGGATAAATCTGAGATTGTGTGATGCATATCGTATAATCATGCCCACAGATACTTGAGGTGACAATGGAGTATCTAGGTGACATTAGGGTTTTGGTTGATTTGTATCTTAAGGTGTTATTCTAGTAAAAACTCCAGGGTTGTTTGTGACACTTATAGGAATAGCCCAACGGATTGATTTGAAAGAATAACTTTGAGGTGGTTTCGTACCCTACCATAATCTCTACGTTTGTTCTCTACTATTAGTGGCTTCGGAGTGACTCTTTGTTGCATGTTGAGGGCTCGTTATATGATCTATCTATGTTATTATTGTTGAGAGGACTTGCACTAGCGAAAGTATGAACCCTAGGCCTTGTTTCAACGCATTGCAATACCGTTTACACTCACTTTTATCATTAGTTATCTTGCCGTTTTTATATTTTCAGATTACAAATACCTTTATCTACCATCCATATACCACTTGTATCACCATCTCTTCGCCGAACTAGTGCACCTATACAATTTACCATTGTATTGGGTGTGTTGGGGACACAAGAGACTCTTTGTTATTTGGTTGCAGGGTTGCTTGAGAGAGACCATATTCATCCTACGCCTCCTACGGATTGATAAACCTTAGGTCATCCACTTGAGGGAAATTTGCTACTGTCCTACAAACCTCTGCACTTGGAGGCCCAACAACGTCTACAAGAAGAAGGTTGTGTAGTAGACATCAGAGAAGGGTTTCCCCTCTGATCCATGGCCTCCATGGCATAGGAGGGGCGAGAGCCTCTCCAAGATTGGATCTGTCTCTCTTTGTTTCTACGTTCTTGATTCTGCCCTTTCACCGTTTCTTAAATTCCCGGAGATCCGTAACTCCGATTGAGCTGAATATTGGACACGATTTTTATCCGGATATTAGCTTTCTTGCGGTGAAAGAAGGGAACCAACCTCCTTACGGGGTGGGCACGAAGGCCCAGGGCGCTGACCCCATGGGACGCGCCCCCCTGCCTCGTGGCCCCCTCAGGCATCGCCTCGCATTGATTCTTTTTCCCGAAAATCACATATATTCCAAAAAAAAATCTCCATCAGTTTTTATCCCGTTTGGACTCCGTTTGATATGGATTTTCTGTGAAACAAAAAACATACAATAAACAGGAACTGACACTGGGCACTAGATCAATATTTAGTCCCAAAAATAATATAAAAAGTTGCCAAAAGTATATGAAAGTTGTATAATATTGGCATGGAACAATAAAAAATTATAGATACGACGGAGACGTATCAGCATCCCCAAGCTTAATTCCTGCTCGTCCTCGAGTAGGTAAATGATAAAAAAGATAATTTTTGATGTGGAATGCTACCTAGCATAATCTTGATCATGTAATCTAATCATGGCATGAATATTAAGACACGAGTGATTCAAAGCAATAGTCTATCATTTGACATTAAGACAATAATACTTCAAGCATACTAATAAAGCAATCATGTCTTTTCAAAATAACATGGCCAAAGAAAGTTATCCCTACAAAATCATATGGTCTGGCTATGCTCCATGTTCACCACACAAAATTATTCAAATCATGCACAACCCTGATGACAAGCCAAGTAATTGTTTCATTCTTTTGATGTTCTCAAACCTTTTCAACCACGCAATACATGAGCATGAGCCATGGATATAGCACTATAGGTGGAATGGAATATGATGGTGGACGTTGTGTGGAGAAGACAAAAAGGAGAAAGTCTCACATCGACACGGCTAATCAACGGGCTATGGAGATGCCCATCAATTGATGTCAATGTGAGGAGTAGGGGTTGCCATGCAACGGATGCACTAAGAGATATAAGTGTATGAAAGCTCAAACTGAAACTAAGTGGGTGTGTGAGGGTGTCCGGATAGCCGGACTATAACCTTTGGCCGGACTCTTGGACTATGAAGATACAAGATTGAAGACTTCGTCCCGTGTCCGGATGGGACTTTCCTTGGCATGGAAGGCAAGCTTGGCAATACTGATATGTAGATCTCCTCCCATTCTAACCGACTCTGGGTAACCCTAGCCCTCTCCGGTGTCTATATAAACCGAAGGGTTTTAGTCCATAGGACGAAGGACAATCATACCATAGGCTAGCTTCTAGGGTTTAGCCTCTTTGATCTCGTGGTAGATCTACTCTTGTACTACCCATATCATCAATATTAATCAAACATGAGCCCCCTCACAAAGGGATCCTTCGCGAAGCCTATCCCTCGGAGGAAGTGAGACACGAACACCACGCTCTCACCAGGCTTGGGAGTAGGAATAACCTGCCTGTGAGCAGGCAGCCAATGCGAGATTTCGTCGGTCAAAACCCTGGCCTCTCTTAGCTTTAGCACGTCTTCCTCCGTGATGGAGGAAGGCGTCCATCGGCCTCAAAGGTCGGAGGCGGACATCGTCGAAGGTCCGAAGCGCCTGAAATCTGGGGCCTTGGGTGTTGGAACTCGAGGCGAAGGGCGAATTCGATTGAGATCAAAAGAAAGGAGAAAGGCCTTGGTCTCTTTATAAGAGGTTGAATACCAAGAGCCCTCCCCGTGACCGTTTGGGACTCGCCTTTGATCGAGGAGACACACCAATGGGAACGATTGGGTTACCCACGTCCGTATTGATGAGAATCCCATAAATAAAGGGGACACGATCTCTGCTTCGATAAGACATGCCAAGGAAACCGCCTCGCAAAATGCGCTGAGGTGGGACAGTAAAAACGGTTCAAATAAAGGCTTGGTTGTGGCGTGATGACACGCTACGGAATACGTCAGCAAATTAGACTTGTGTAAATACTATTCTCTCTATGGCAGTATGTGGAACTTATTTTGCAGAGTCGGGCGCTATCCTTGTGTTCAAAATCTTCTATGAAGTATTCGGAGGAGGAACCCGCCTTGCAATGCGGAAGACAATCTGCGCGTCGGACTCGTCATCATTGAAGCCTGGTTCACGGGCTACTGAGGGAGTCCTGGATTAGGGGGTGTCCGGATAGCCGGACTATAACCTTTGGTCGGACTCTTGGACTATGAAGATACAAGATTGAAGACTTCGTCCCGTGTCCGGATGGGACTTTCCTTGGCGTGGAAGGCAAACTTGGCAATACTGATATGTATATCTCCTCCCATTGTAACCGACTCTGGGTAACCCTAGCCCTCTCCGGTGTCTATATAAACCGGAGGGTTTTAGTCCATAGGACGAAGGACAATCATACCATAGGCTAGCTTCTAGGGTTTAGCCTCTTTGATCTCGTGGTAGATCTACTCTTGTACTACCCATATCATCAATATTAATCAAGCAGGAGTAGGGTTTTACCTCCATCGAGAGGGCCCGAACCTGGGTAAAAACATTGTGTCCCTTGTCTCCTGTTACCATCCGCCTAGACGCACAGTTCGGGACCCCCTACCCGAGATCCGCCGGTTTTGACACTGACATTGGTGCTTTCATTGAGAGTTCCTCTGTGTCGTCACCTTTAGGCCCGATGGCTCCTCCGATCTTCAACAACGATGCGGTCCAGGGTGAGACCTTTCTCCCCGGACAGATCTTCATATTCAGCGGCTTTGCACTGCGGGCTAATTCGCTTGGCCATCTGGAGCAGATCGAAAGCTACGCCCTTGGCCATCAGGTCAGATTTGGAAGTTTGAACTACACAGCTGACATCCGCGGAGACTTGATCTTCGATGGATTCAAGCCACAGCTGAGCGCGCCGCACTGTCACGATGGGTATGACCTAGCTCTGCCGCCGAACAGTGCCCTGGAAGCCGCGCCCGCATCGGCTCCGACCCTTAGCTCAGAGCCAATTGCGTCGATCGAGGACGGGTGGCTAGACCCCGCCTCAGCGGCTGCAGTCTCAACGGCGATCGAGCCGAACACCAACCTTACCCTCTGCGGAGCCCGTGATTCCAGGGTGCCGGACTCTTCTTCGGACTCCGAACCCTCCGCGCCCCTGCCAATCGAGTCCGATTGGGCGCCGATCATGGAATTCACCGCCACAGATATCTTTCAGCGCTCGCCCTTCGGCGACATTCTGAACTCACTAAGGTCTCTCTCTTTATCAGAAGAGTCCTGGCCGGATTATGACCGGCGGGATTGGGATGCGGGCGACAAAGAAATTCGACACCCACCCACCACCCACTTCGTAGCCACTGTCGATGATTTAACCGACACGCTAGACTTTGGCTCCGAAGACATTGACGGTATGGACGATGATGTAGGAGACGAACAGAAACCAGTGCCCACAGGGCACTGGATAGCCACCCCATCCTATGATGTATACATGGTGGACACACCCAAAGGAAACGACGAGGACGAATGCGGGGACGCAGTGAAGGGTCGTTCCTCCGAAAAGCAGTCAAAGCGGCGGCGTAAGCGCCGCTCCAAGCCCCGCCTCGACAGAGACAGCGGTCATACAGACCCAGCCACAGAGGAGGGTGAGCCAGTGAAGGATGAACATGGCATCGAGCAACCGTCCGAACAAGGCAACTTGGATAAACAAACCGCACAACCTGTCCCCGGCGAAGATAATAGTCCGGACGACCTCACGCCGGACAAGTTCCTGGAGCAGAAGAACCTCCACAAAAGGCTAGTCGCCAGTGCGCGTAGCCTGAAAAAGCAGAAGCGGAAGCTCAAAACTGCGGAAGATGCACTCAGAATCAGGTGGAGCAAAGTACTCAACACCGCAGACAAATACGGCGATAGTCGCCACACAAAAAGCTACCCGAAGCGAAAGCTCCTGCCTGAATTTGATGAGGAGGCCTTAGAACCTCCGCAATCAACAAATAAGGAAGCCACCCGGTCGGATAAACGACCCCATGGCCAATATAGAGCGGCAAGAGGCGCCGCACACAAGCCAGCACGCGACCCACTCAAGGATTCGCATCAAAAAGATGGCCCAGCCAGATCTATCTACGGGCCAAGAAAGCAAGCTTTAGTAAGCAATGCAACACAACAAACATCCGAACACTACGGCACACCCAAATACAGGGGTGCTGCACACCCCCTATGTTTCACCGATGAGGTGCTGGACCATGAATTTCCAGCGGGATTCAAGCCCGTAAACATAGAGGCGTATGATGGAACGACAGGCCCTGGAGTCTGGATTGAGGACTATATCCTCCATATCCATATGGCCAGAGGAGACGACCTCCATGCCATAAAATACTTACCCCTCAAGCTCAAAGGGCCAGCCCGGCATTGGCTTAAAGGCCTTCCCAAAAACACCATTGGAAGTTGGGAAGAGCTCGAGGATGCTTTTCGGGCAAATTTTCAAGGGACCTATGTCCGGCCTCCGGATGCAGACGATTTAAGTCATATAACTCAATAGCCCGGAGAGTCAGCCCGGAAACTCTGGAACAGATTTCTTACTAAAAAGAACCAGATAGTCGACTGTCCGGACGCCGAAGCCTTAGTAGCTTTCAAACACAGCGTTCGAGATGAATGGCTCGCCAGACACCTCGGCCAAGAAAAGCCAAGAACAATGGCCGCATTAACAAGCCTCATGACCCGCTTTTGCGTGGGAGAGGACAGCTGGTTGGCAAGATGCAGCACCAGCGACCCAAGTACATCGGAAGTCAGGGACGGAAACGGGAAACCGCGATGAAACAAGGACCAGTGCCGGAATAAGGGAAACAGCCCGAAGAGAACGACAGTCAACTCCGGATTCAAAAGCCCTCGGCAGGGTCAGAAAAAGCTGCCCCTCAAGGATAACAGGGATGAGCTATCTAGCCTAAACAAAATCTTGGACAAAATATGTCAAATCCACAGTACTCCTGGGAAGCCTGCAAACCATACCCACAGAGAATGTTGGGTCTTCAAGCAATCCGGCAAACTCAACGCCGAACACAAGGGGCTCGATACACCAAGTGAGGGCGATGACGAACCCCACAAGCAGAGCACCGGGAAACAAAAGAATTTCCCACAAGAAGTCAAAACAGTAAACTTACTCCACGTGACAAAAGGGAAAAACAGAGTGGCACCTATAGAGATATGCGCCATGCGGCCTATCACAAAGGAGTCTCGCCACTGGTTGTTAAAACCGATCACCTTCGGCCATCAGGATTACTCCGGAAGTATCTGGAACGCAGGTTGGACTGCCTTGGTATTAGATCCGATAATCGACAGATTCCACTTTACACAAGTCCTGATGGACGGCGGCAGTGGTCTAAACCTGCTATATCAGGACATAGTCCGCAAAATGGGGATGGACCCAACAAAAATTTGCCATAGCAACACTTCCTTTAAAGGAGTAACGCCAGGCCCGGATGCCCATTGCACGGGTTCTCTCCTGCTAGAAGTAATGTTCGATTCCCCCGATAACTACCGCCACGAAAAGCTAACCTTCCACATCGCCCCATTTTCAAGTGGCTATCAAGCACTACTGGGACGCGAAGCTTTCGCCCGCTTTAACGCGATACCACATTATGCATTTCTCACGCTTAAGATGCCCGGTCCACGAGGCATCATCTCACTAAAGGGAAACACTGAATGTTCCTCGCGCGCAGAAGACTATGCGGCTGCCTTGACAGCACACATTAAAACCGTTTACCAACAAAAGCATCTAACAGGTCATTAAGACCACGGACACGGCTAGGCGAGTCCGGAGTAAACTTATAATTGATAAAGGTTTTTGTAGCCGTACACCCATATACAAGGAGCTTTGCATATGTAAAATAAGCGACAATAAGGCTCAATTTTCCCCATCTTGAATTATACTTTGTTTATTTCGTACAACATATATTTTGCACGACTATTCTTTTTTCAACTAAGTTCCTCTCTTTTACAGATGAACACCGTGCTACACCCGTCCAGGACACGGCGCAACAGAGACAGAGGTGCAGACATGCAGCAGGGACCCGTCCCAAGGATTCTCTTTAGATTAAGACCCTGCGTAAAGCTTTTTCACTATCTCTTGTTGATGCACATCCCCTGGATTCACATTATAACCGAGGATGAGGCTGGCGTCTTGGCATGTGGCCACATCAGAATTTCGCACGTACCTGGACACCAGGGGCTTATTATCATGGGCATTGCTCAGCCCATTTTTATAAAGACCGAATACCTTAGGGAGTGTTCGGCGTCGCGAGTTTGGCCTTATATGCATCAACTCCAAATCATGTCTTTGGTCAAATGTTGGGTTTGCCCGGCTCCTGTGTTTTGCTACCTTATGTTCCGCTCTATCGGCTAAGGCGGCACTAGGAGAACTACTGCGATTGTGCCCCGGTTCAGCCAGGTGAGCACCTCAGTAGAGAAAGCCAAAAACTGACTGTCATGATATAGCGTGAGACTGGTCAACCACTCGATGACCTATCAGAGTCTTCGGGATTCCTCCGTAATAACGAAGGGCCATTTCCCGGCCAGGCACACACGCGCCCCGAGTTCGAGCGAGCACGGCGCCACCAAGGGCTATATAGTAGCCCCCCTGTCAAACTCCTATGGCTAAGTGAAAGTGATAAAGCATTATAGTCCGATTGCCTAGTTCGCTGCGCTATCACCTCCTTCATGGACCAAGAAGTTGGATCAACTGTGAGAATGCGCCTTTTGCGAACACCCACGCATTATATGCGTGGGGGCTGAAGCCGACGACTGCCATCTTTCAGATTATATACACATATACCTCAACGGCCGCACAAGAGGCATTATAATACTTGCAGGCACAAGTATAAAAAAGCTTCTACAATTCATCAAAATATTGTTTTACAATAATACACGTCATTCGAACATAATATCCTTCGAGCACTGCGTCTCTATCAAATGAGCGCCTTGCAGAACTTCCTAAAAATAGTGCTCAACAGGTATTCGGCCTCCGTCCGAATCTTGGGATGCAATAGCGGCGGCCTCCATCTCCGCCCAGTATGTCTTGACACGGGCAAGGGCCATCCGCGCACACTCTATGCATGCTGACCTCTACATCGCATTGATATGCGGCACTGCACCAAGGAACTGTTGCACCAAGCTAAAATAATTGTTCGGCTTTGGCCTTTCCGGCCACATATGATCCACGACATCCTTCATGGTGAGTCCGAACAACCTATTCAGTTCGGCCCATTCGGCCAAACGATCGGTCAACGGAAGCGGACGCTCCGGGTTGTTGAACTGTGACCAGAAGAGCTTTTCCACTTCGCTATCTTTCTGATCTCGGAAGTGTTCGGCCGCATCAGCGGCACTCGCAGCTAAATCCAGATATGCGTCCGCCGAACTCCACATCCGATCTAATGGAGCGTATTTAGGATCTCCGAACTTCATCCGCAGCATAAAGGGCTTTCCAGCCGCGATATCTCCGGCCTTACGCAGCTCCTCCTTCATTGCTCTCATCGCAGAACGAGCATCCTTGGTCGCTGTAGTGGCCTTCTCCAGGTCTGTCCGCTTCGCCCGATCTTATTTTTCAAGAAGCTTGTAGCGGTCAGCAGCGTTCTTTAATTTCACAGCCATTTCGGCCATTTCCTTCTTGCTTCGGCAGTGAGTAGCCTGTTCGGCTTTCAGCTCTTCAATTGCCTTTACGGCAGCCGCATCACTTCTCCTGGCTTGCTCCTTGGCTCGGGCAAGTTCTGCTCGAAGGTTCTCCATGGCAGCGGCCCCATCTGCATCAAGCGCACACGTTGTAAGATACAGGCATCAAGCTCCTCTTACCAGGTGTCTCCGGAGAAATTACATACCTTGTGCCTCGTTAAGCCGCTTGTTGACAAGCGCGATGTCGGCATCTGCCACGTCAAGTTGCCGCGTTAGCTCGGCAAATTCATCAGTCCGGCTGGCCACTGGTCACTTCGCCACCTACATAGGAAGGAGGCAAAATTACACCTGGGACTATGATCCTCTGCGTGCTGTCATCTTCGACAACACACAGAGTCACAGGGGCTACTATCTACACAGGGCGCATCTTATATGCGAAACTGTCAAAAGGTACATCACCTCACATACCTCAAAACCTGTCAGTAAACTCCTGACGGCCTCGTGCAACCCGCTTTCAGTGGACGAAATCCTTCCAATTACCGTACCCATCAACGTACGGTGTTCCCCTGAGATAGACGCTCTCCCTAACAGATCCTTCAGTTCATCCGACCGAGCACCAGGCGGTGTCGGACTCGTTCGATGGCCTTTTTCAAAGACCGGACACGGATGGCCTTGGGGGGGCCATATGACTGCCTTCCGGCCCTGCCGGATTCGGAGAAACCCTCCGTGACGATACCTCGGGATCGCCCTCCTCGTAAGGCAGTACGGCAGGGGGAGGCGTTCCGCTCTCCATCATCTCCGGAAGAAGATCCCCCGAAGATGAGCTCTGCTGAGAAGGGCTGAGATCCGAACTACAAGGTAAAATTTCGGTTATTTTCCTCAGAAATAAAACAAGGATTTCTCTCATTTTAAACCTCCCCTCTCAACTTACGGCTCGGTGGAGGGTTGATCCCCTTGAGGGCATAGTACGGCCGAGGCATCCCCCGGCACAGGACCCTTTGGCGAAGATTTCTTCCCCTGCTTTGAGACCATGGACTCCGGGTCTTCAGAGGCAGTCCTCTTCCTCCCCTGAGTAGAGGAACTTTTGATTCCTCCTTTCCTTCGCTTTCTTCAGAGGCAGACCATGGACTTCAGGAAGGCAGTAGCTTCTTTGTCCCCCCTTCGCTTTCTTCCAAAGGCACGATCTCCAGCATCCTGGTTAACACGGGATCCAGCGAGGTCTCAGGAAGGGGGGGCGGACACCTGATTAACTTCGCCTTCGCTACCCACTCCTGTTTCAAAGACAACTCTTTTAAGGGTGATGTTGTGATAAATGAATGGATGGTGTGTCCGGGCACAGGGCTACTTACTTGAGTATCTGGACGATTGCAGCTCAGACCTGCGTCCTCCGTAGAATCCGGACACACTACTTGTGGTTCGAAGAACAATTTGTACATTTCCACGGGCGTCATGCCAAGAAAATGTTGGAGAACTTGTGGTCCCTCCGGGTTGAACTCCCATAGGCGGAGGGGGCGACGTTTGCAGGGCAGAACTCGGCGAATTAACATAACCCGCGTCACCACGGCCAGACTGATGTCTCTTTCTAGGAGATCTCGGATGCGGCCCTACAATAGGGGCACGTCCTTTGCCGGCCCCCAGTCCAGCCCCTTATTGACCCATGACACCAGTTGTGGCGGGGGACCCGAGCGGAAAGCAGGCAGCGCCACCACCTGTGCTCCTAGGAGCTGTGATATAAAACCACTCTTGTTGCCATAAACTGAACTCCTCTTGAAAAGAGCCCTCGGGCCATGGAGCGTCAGCATTCTTGCTTATAACAGCGCCTCCTCACTCTGCGTGTTGTCCCTCAATCATATTCGGCTCTACTTTAAAGGTCTCAAGCCACAGTCCGAAGTGAGGAGTAATACGAAGGAAGGCTTCGCACACGACAATGAATGATGAGATGTGGAGGATGGACTCCAGGGCTAAGTCGTGAAATTTCAGCCCATAATAAAACATGAGCCCCCTCATGAAGGGATCCTTTGCGAAGCCTAGCCCTCGGAGGAAGTGAGACACGAACACCACGCTCTCACCAGGCTTGGGAGTAGGAATAACCTGCCCGTGAGCAGGCAGCCTATGCGAGATTTCGCCGGTCAAAAACCTGGCCTCTCTTAGCTTTATCACGTCTTCCTCCGTGATGGAGGAAGGCGTCCATCGGCCTCTAAGGTCGGAGCCGGACATCGTCGAAGGTTCGAAGCGCCTGAAATCTGGGGCCTTGGGTGTTGGAACTCGAGGCGAAGGGCGAATTCGATTGAGATCAAAAGAAAGGAGTAAGGCCTTGGTGTCTTTATAAGAGGTTGAATACCAAGAGCCCTCCCCGTGACCGTTTGGGACTCGCCTTTGATCGAGGAGACACACCAACGGGCACGATTGGGTTACCCACGTCCGTATTGATGAGAATCCCGTAAATAAAGGGGACACGATCTCTGCTTCGACAAGACGTGCCAAGGAAACCGCCTCGCAAAACACGCTGAGGTGGGACAGTAAAAACGGTTCAAATAAAGGCTTAGTTGTGGCGTGATGACACGCTACAGAATACGTCAGCAAATTAGACTTGTGTAAATATTATTCTCTCTATGGCAGTATGTGGAACTTATTTTGCAGAGTTGGACGCTATCCTTGTGTTCAAAATCTTCTATGAAGTATTCGGAGGAGGAACCCGCCTTGCAATGCGGAAGACAATCTGCGCGCCGGACTCGTCATCATTGAAGCCTGGTTCATGGGCTACTGAGGGAGTCCTGGATTAGGGGGTGTCCGGATAGCCGGACTATAACCTTTGGCCGGACTCTTGGACTATGAAGATACAAGATTGAAGACTTCGTCCCGTGTCCGGATGGGACTTTCCTTGGTATGGAAGGCAAGCTTGGCAATACTGATATGTAGATCTCCTCCCATTGTAACCGACTCTGGGTAACCCTAGCCCGCTTCGGTGTCTATATAAACCAGAGGGTTTTAGTCCATAGGACGAAGGACAATCATACCATAGGCTAGCTTCTAGGGTTTAGCCTCTTTGATCTCGTGGTAGATCTACTCTTGTACTACCCATATCATCAATATTAATCAAGCAGGAGTAGGGTTTTACCTCCATCAAGAGGGACCGAACCTGGGTAAAAACATTGTGTCCCTTGTCTCCTGTTACCATCCGCCTAGACGCACAGTTCAGGACCCCCTACCCGAGATCCGCCGGTTTTGACACCGACAATGTGCATCCAACTTGCTTGCTCATGAAGATCTAGGGCATTTGAGGAAGCACATCGTTGGAATATACAAGCCAAGTTCTAAAATGAAAATTCCACTAGTATAAGAAAGTGATAACTCAAGAGACTCTCTATATGAAGCACATGGTGCTACTCTGAAGCACAAGTGTGGTAAAATGATAGTAACATTGTCCCTTCTCTCTTTTCTCTCATTTTTTATTTTTTCTCTTTTTTTCTTTTTTTCTAGGCTTCTTTGGCCTCTCTCTCTTTTTTGGGGGCTGCTTTGGCCACTTTTATTTTGATAACCTCACATGGGACAATGTTCTAATAATGATGATCATCACACTTTTATTTACTTACAACTCAATATTACAACTCGATACTAGAACAAAATATGACTCTATATGAATGCTTCCGGTAGTGTACCGGGATGTGCAATGATCTAGCATAGCAATGACATAAAAAATAGACAAGCCATGAAAACATCATACTAGCTATCTTATGATCATGCAAAGCAATATGACAATGATGCTCAAGTCATGTATATGAAGATGATGGAAGTTGCATGGCAATATATCTCAGAATGGCTATGGAAATGCCATGATAGGTAGGTATGGTGGCTGTTTTGAGCAAGATGTAAGGAGGCTTATGTGTGATAGAGCGTATCATATCATGGGGTTTGGATGCACCGGCGAAGTTTGCACCAACTCTCGAGGTGAGAAAGGGTAATGCACGGTACCGAAGAGGCTAGCAATGATGGACGGGTGAGAGTGCATATAATCCATGGACTCAACATTAGTCATAAAGAACTCACATACTTATTGCAAAAATCTATTAGTCATCGAAACAAAGTACTACGCGCATGCCCCTAGGGGGATAGATTGGTATGAAAAGAGCATCGCTTGTCCCCGACCGCCACTCATAAGGAAGACAATCAATAAATACCTCATGCTCCAACTTCGTTACATAACGGTTCACCATACGTGCATGCTACAGGAATCACAAACTTCAACACAAGTATTTCTACAATCCACAACTACCCACTATCATGACTCTAATATCACCATCTTTATATCGCAAAACTATTGCAAGGAATCAAACATATCATATTCAATGATCTACAAGTTTTATGTAAGATTTTATGACTAACCATGTGAATGACCAATTCATGTCATCTCTCTAAATAGATATAAGTGAAGCAAGAGAGTTTTAATTCTTTGTACAAAAGATATGACAACGCTCTAACAAATATAAGTGAAGCAAAAGAGCATTCTACAAATGGCGGTTTTTTATGTGAAGAGAAACAGGCAATCCAAACTTCAAATGATATAAATGAAGCACATGAAGAATTCTATAAAGCCATACTCAAAAGATATAAGTGAAGTGCAATGAGCATTCTATAAATCAACCAAGGACTATCTTATACCAGCATGGTGCATCAAAGAAAAGTGAAAACTAAATGCAAAAGACACTCCAAGATTTACGCATATCGTGTGACGAATAAAAATATAGCTCCAAGTGAAGTTACCGATGATCATTAGAAGAAAGAGGGGATGCCTTCCAGGGCATACCCAAGCTTGGTTGCTTGGGAGTCCTTGAATATTTCCTTTGGGGTGCCTCGGGCATCCCCAAGCTTAGGCTCTTGCCAGTCCTTATTCCTTCATCCATCGTGATCTCTCCCAAAACTTGAAAACTTCAATCACACAAAACGTAACGGAAAGTTCAGTAAGATCCGTTAGTATAATAAAGAAAATAACTACTCTAAGTACTATTGCAAACCAATTCATATTTTGTTTTTGCATTGTAGCTACTGTAATATAAACTTTCCATGGCTTAATCCACTGATAGAAATTGATAGTTTCATCAAAACAAGAAAACTATGCATCAAAAACAGAATCTGTCTTAAACAGGACAGTCTATAGTAATCTGAACATTCACCATACTTTTGGTACTCCAAAAATTCTGAAATAATTAGTAAAAATAAAAAATTTGTATATAAAGACAGTGCAAGAAGTTTCAGAACCGTTGACGCTCCAGTAAAAAATGTAAAATCACACACTACAACAAAAGTTTCTATTATGTTCTGCACCGCACAAACCAACAAGCAATGTAAACATCCTAAAGGCAAATCTTGGCACATTATTTTTATAATACAATGGAATTTTACAAGGGGATAATTATTTTTGTTGAAACGTTTCTGTAATCAAGATTCGCAAAGTTTCCGTCAGCATGAACAAAGTTCAAGGAGCTCCCCCACTTCAACAATGCTTGTCTCTCTCACTTTCACTTTCCTTTTTGAAAAGTTTTGGGTTCCCTCTTTATTTTTTTAATTTTTTTAACTATATAAAAGCACTCAATAAAAGTAAATGACTCTCTAAAACTTCCAGGTTGTCTCCCTGGCAGCGCTTTCTTTAAAGCCATTAAGCTAGGCATATAGCGCTCAAGTAATGAATCCACCCGGATCCCAAGGTATATCAAAGCCAATTTTAATTAACAATGATTTGTAATTTAGTAGTGAGCACAAAGTAACATATATCATGCAACAATGCAGTATAACTCTCTTCATATGCATCGGCATGTCATAAAATAACAATTCATGCACACATAGTAAAGGCCAATGAATAGTATAAGAAGTTTCTTGTAATTTTATCATATTGGAGACATGGAGAGGCGGAGATGTAGTTCCTCTCTCATAATAATTGCAAGTATGATAAGCAAGCACATGCATATTGTATCTATCAAAATCATCATGTGTAGTAGTGAAACGTAGCCCATCAATATAATCCTTAATAAGGGCAAACTTCTACGATATAGTGTAGTCGGGAGAATTCAAAAGGATAATAGGACTATCATGCGTGGGTGCAATAGAAACAATTTCATGTTTAATATAAGGAACTATAGCAAGTTCATCTCCATAAGCATAATTCATATTGGCATCTTGGCCACAAGCCTAGCAAGCATCATCAAAAAGGGATATTTCAAAAGAATCAACGAGATCATAACAATCATCATAGCAATCATCCTTCGGTAAGCACGAAGGGAAATTAAACAATGTATGAGTTGAAGAGTTACTGTCATTAGGAGGTGGGCATGGGTAGCTAATCCGCTCTTCCTCCCTTTGTTCTTCGCTCTCCTCATCATCTTTTTCAACCAATGAGCTCACAGTTTCATCAATTTCTTCTTCCATAGACTCCTGCAAAATATTAGTCTCTTCTTGGACAGCGGAGACTCTCTCAATAAAATCATCAATATCGGAATTGAATTCATAATTCTCATAGGAATATCTAAGTATAGCAAAAAAATCAGGTATGTAAACAGCATCATCAAGATTTTCACACTCTTTAAATAAAGATTCAATTTCATAAGCACCCATAAAAGCAACGAATTCTTCTATTTGTTCCACATCATAGTAATCATATATACCATTAGCATATGAAGCTAAGGTTTCATTATCATTAAATTCGCATGAAAAGGGAAGGTGTGAAGCCTTCATCCTAGAGCAACAAGTACAATCATATCTCAAGCATAGTTGCCGAGCATACCAATGCAACATATGAATTTGATCCCATAATAGTTTCCCTTTTTGAGTCAAGCGATAATCCATAAAGTATTCACGTTGATCCAACGTTACTCCCATTATAAAGTTGAATGGGGTTTCTTCAGGATTATCAGAGTAGTACATAATATCTTTCACATAATGAGCATTGAGGGTTTTAGGAGGTTCCCCATCTCCATGAGTAGCAAGTAAACCTAATATTTTTGGTATTTCGTGTTCCATATCCATAACTAAAGATAGAGAACAACTTAGAACAGCAAATAAAAATTACTTAGTGATAAAGCAAGCAAGCACACACGAGAATATTCACCCCACGCTATAACTCCCCGGCAACGACGCCAGAAAAAGGTCTTGATAACCCACAAGTATATGGGATCAATTGTAGCCTCTTTCGATAAGTAAGAGTATCGAACCCAACGAGGAGCTAAGGTAGAACAAATATTCCCTCAAGTTCTATCGACCATCGATACAACTCTACGCACGCTTAACGTTCGCCTTACCTAGAACAAGTATGAAACTAGAAATACTTTGTAGGTGTTATTGGATAGGTTTGAAAGATAATAAAGAGCACGTAAATAAAAAGTAGGGGCTGATTAGATGAAGACACAACTAAGTTAGTTTTAGTAGAAAGCTTGTTGTACACAAGAAAGTTATTTGTCCCTAGGCAATCGATAACTAGACCGGTAATCATTATTGCAATTTTATTTGAGGGAGAGGCATAAGCTAACATATTTTCTCTTCTTAGATCATATGCACTTACGATTGGAACTCTAGCAAGCATCTGCAACTACTAAAGATCATTAAGGTAAAACCCAACCATAGCATTATAAGGCATCAAGTCCTCTTTACTCCCATACGCAAACAACCTACTTACTCGGGTCTGTGCTTTTGTCACTCACGCCACCCACCATAAGCAAATCATGAACATATTGCAAACCCTACAGCGGGGATCCCTCATGCTTGCGCGACACAAAGAGCACTGATGTCTACTACACAACCTTCTTCTTGTAGACGTCTTTGGGCCTCCAAGTGCAGAGGTTTGTAGGACAGTAGCAAATTTCCCTCAAGTGGATGACCTAAGGTTTATCAATCCGTAGGAGGCATAGGATGAAGATGGTCTCTCTCAAGCAACACTGCAACCAAATAACAAAGAGTCTCTTGTGTCCCCAACACACCCAATACAATGGTAAATTGTATAGGTGCACTAGTTCGGCGAAGAGATGGTGATACAAGTGCAATATGGATGGTAGATAAAGGTATTTGTAATCTGAAAATATAAAAACAGCAAGGTAACTAATGATAAAAGTGAGCGTAAACGGTATTGCAATGATAGGAAATAAGGCCTAGGGTTCATACTTTCGCTAGTGTAAGTTCCCTCAACAATGATAACATAATTGGATCACATAACTATCCCTCAACATGCAACAAAGAGTCACTCCAAAGTCACTAATAGCGGAGAACGAATGAAGAGATTATGGTAGGGTACGAAACCACCTCTAAGTTATTCTTTCCAATCAATCCGTTGGGCTATTCCTATAAGTGTCACAAACAGCCCTAGAGTTTGTACTAGAGTAACACCTTAAGACACAAATCAACCAAAACCCTAATGTCACCTAGATACTCCAATGTCACCTCAAGTATCCGTGGGTATGATTATATGATATGCATCACACAATCTCAGATTCATCTATTCAACCAACACATAGGACCTCAAAGAGTGTCCCAAAGTTCTACCGGAGAATCACGACGAAAACGTGTGCCAACCCCTATGCATAGGTTCATGGGCGGAACCCGCAAGTTGATCACCAAAACATACATCAAGTGAATCACGTGATATCCCATTGTCACCACAGATACGCACGGCAAGACATACATCGAGTGTTGTCAAATCTTTAAAGACTCAATCCGATAAGATTACTTCAAAGGGGAACTCAATTCATTACAAGAGAGAAGAGGGGGAGGAGAAACATAAAATCCAACTATAATAGCAAAGCTCGCGATACATCAAGATCATGCCAAATCAAGAACACGAGAGAGAGAGAGAGAGAGAGATCAAACACATAGCTACTGGTACATACCCTCAGCCCCGAGGGACAACTACTCCCTCCTCATCATGGAGAGCACCGGGATGATGAAGATGGCCACCGGAGAGGGATTGCCCCCTCCGGCAGGGTGCCGGACCGGGTCTAGATTGGCTTTCGGTGGCTAAGGAGGCTTCTGGCGGCGGAACTCCCGATCTATTGTGCTCCCCGATGTTTTTAGGGTATATGGAGATATATATAGGCGGAAGAAGTACGTCAGGGGGGCCACGAGGGGCTCACGAGGGTGGAGGGCGTGCCCAGGGGGGTGGGCGCGCCCCCTGCCTCATGACCTCCTCGCAGATTCCCCGACGTGCACTCCAAGTCTTCTGGGCTTCTTTCCTTCCAAAAATGAGTTCTGTGAAGTTTCAGGTCAATTGGACTCCGTTTGATTTTCCTTTTCTTCGAAACCCTAAAACAGGGTAAAAACAGAAACTAGCACTGGGCTCTGGGTTAATAGATTAGTCCCAAAAATGATATAAAAGTGTATAATAAAGCCCATAAACATTCAAAACAGTAGATAATATAGCATGGAGCAATCAAAAATTATAGATACATTGGAGACGTATCAGCATCCCCAAGCTTAATTCCTGCTCGTCCTCGAGTAGGTAAATGATAAAAACAGAATTTTTGATGCGGAGTGCTACTTGGCATAATTTCAATGTGATTCTTCTTAATTGTGGTATGAATATTCAGATCCATAAGATTCAAGACAAAAGTTCATATTGACATAAAAATGATAATACTTCAAGCATACTAACTAAGGAATTATGTCTTCTCAAAATAACATGGCCAAAGAAAGCTATCCCTACAAAATCATATAGTCTGGCTATGCTCTATCTTCACCACACAAAATATTTAAATCATGCACAACCCCGATGACAAGCCAAGCAATTGTTTCATACTTTTGATGTTCTCAAACTTTTTCAATCTTCACACAATACATGAGTGTGAGCCATGGACATAGCACTATAGGTGGAATAGAATGGTGGTTGTGGAGAAGACAAAAAGGGAGAAGATAGTCTCACATCGACTAGGCGTATCAACGGGCTATGGAGATGCCCATCAATAGATATCAATGTCAGCGAGTAGGGATTGCCATGCAACGGATGCACTAGAGCTATAAGTGTATGAAAGCTCAACAAAAGAAACTAGTGGGTGTGCATCCAACTCGCTTGCTCACGAAGACCTAGGGCATTTTGAGAAAGCCCATCATTGGAATATACAAGCCAAGTTCTATAATGAAAGATTCCCACTAGTATATGAAAGTGACAACATAGGAGACTCTCTATCATGAAGATCATGGTGCTACTTTGAAGCACAAGTGTGGTAAAAGGATAGTAGCATTGTCCCTTCGCTCTTTTTCTCTCATTTTTTTTATTTTTATATATATTTTTTTATTTGGGCCTTCTTTTTTTTATGGCCTCTTTTTTTTCGTCCGGAGTCTCATCCCAACTTGTGGGGGAATCATAGGCTCCATCATCCTTTCCTCACTGGGACAATGCTCTAATAATGATGATCATCACACTTTTATTTACTTACAACTCAAGAATTACAACTCGATACTTAGAACAAGATATGACTCTATATGAATGCCTCCGGCGGTGTACTGGGATGTGCAATGATGCATGAGTGACATGTATGAAAGAATTATGAACGGTGGCTTTGCCACAAATACGATGTCAACTACATGATCATGCAGAGAAATATGACAATGATGGAGTGTGTCATAATAAACGGAACGGTGGAAAGTTGCATGTCAATATATCTCGGAATGGCTATGGAAATGCCATGATAGGTAGGTATGGTGGCTGTTTTGAGGAAGGTATTTGGTGGGTGTATGATACCGGCGAAAAATGCGCGGTTTAGAGAGGCTAGCAATGGTGGAAGGAAGGAAAGTGCGTATAATCCATGGACTCAACATTAATCATAAAGAACTCACATACTTATTGCAAAAATCTACTAGTTATCGAAACAAAGTACTACGCGCATGCTCCTAGGGGGATAGATTTGTAGGAAAAAACCATCGCTCGTCCCCGACCGCTACTCATAAGGAAGGCAATCAATAAATAAATCATTCTCTGACTTCATCACATAACGGTTCACCATACGTGCATGCTACGGGAATCACAAACTTCAACACAAGTATTTCTCAAATTCAGAACTACTCAACTAGCATGACTCTAATATTACCATCCTCATATCTCAAAACAATCATCAAGTATCAAACTTCTCTTAGTATTCAACACACTCATAAGAGAATTTTATTATTCTTGAATACCTAGCATATTAGGATTTTAAGCAAATTACCATGCTATTTAGGACTCTCAAAATAATCTAAGTGAAGCATGAGAATTCATCTATTTCTTCAAAATAAAACTACCACCATGCTCTAAAAGATATAAGTGAAGTACTAGAGCAAATGACAAACTACTCTGAAAGATATAAGTGAAGATCAATGAGTAGTCGAATAATTGTGCAACTATGTGAAGACTCTCCCATTCAATAATTTCAGACCTTGATACTTTATTCAAACAGCAAGCAAAACTAAATAAAATGACATCTAAGAATAGCATACATCATGTGAAGAAGCAAAAACTTAGGATCAACCTATACTAACCGATAGTTTGATGAAGAAGAAAGGTAGGATGCCAACCTGGGCATCCTCAAGCTTAGACGCTTGAGACTTCCTAAAATATTATCTTGGGGTGCCTTGGGCATCCCCAAGCTTGAGCTTTTGTGTCTCCTTAATTCCTCTCATATCACGGTCTCCCTAAATCTCAAAAGCTTCATCCACACAAAACTAAACAAGGACTCGTGAGATAAGTTAGTATAAACCATTGAAAAAACCTTATCATACTCTACTGTAGCAAATCACTAAAATTATTATTCAACATTGCATACTAAATGCCTCTGCATATTTAATAGTCCTATCCTCAAATAGAATCATTAAAGAAGCAAACATATGCAAACAATGCAAACATAACACCAATCTGCCTAAACAGGATAGTCTGTAAAGAATGCAGCAACATCCATACTTCCCTAGCTCCAAAAATTATGAAAGAAAATTCCCACTGTATAAAATTTATCAGAGCTTAATATGCAAAAGGTTTCGACATTTTATCACATTCTGACTTTTCTAGGGAATTATTGCAACAGCCGTAAACTTTCTGTTTTCAAACAGCGACATGTATACTTGTAACATAGGCATAGTAAAGGCTATCAATGCCACTTTTTATTGAAATAAAAGATGCAAAACATTGTTATAAATAACAGAAAGCAAATCCTAACAAAATAAATTGGTGCTCCAAGCAAAACACATATCATGTGTAAATAAAAATATATCTCCAAGTAAAGTTACTGATGAACGAAGACGAAAGAGGGGATGACTTCCGGGGCATCCCCAAACTTAGGCTCTTGGTTGTCCTTGAATATTACATTGGGGTGCCTTGGGCATCCCCAAGCTTAGGCTCTTTCCACTCCTTATTCCATAGTCCATCGAATCCTTACCCCAAACTTGAAAACTTCACAACACAAAACTTAACAGAAAACTCGTAAGCTCCGTTAGTATAAGAAAATAAATAACCACTTCAAGGTACTGTAATGAACTAATTGTTTATTTATATTTGTGTTAAACCTACTGTATTCCAACTTCTCTATGATTTATAAACTATTTTACTAGCCATAGATTCATCAAAATAAGTAAACAACACATGAAAAACAGAATCTGTCAAAAACAGAACAGTCTTTAGTAATCTGAATCAAACGTATACTTCTGTAACTCATAAAATTCTCAAATAAATTGGTGGACCTGAGGAATTTGTCTAGTAATAATCTTCAAAAAGAATCAACTAAATATCACTCTCCAGTAAAAGGTTCTACTAATCTCGTGAGCGCTAAAGTTTCTGTTTTTTACAGCATGATCATAAAGACTTCACCCAAGTCTTCCCAAAGGTTCTACTTGGCACAAACACTAATTAAAACATAAAACCACATCTAAACAGAAGATAGATGGATTATTTATTCCTAAAAAGAACCAAAAAGCAAGAAACTAAAATAAAATTGGGTTGCCTCCCAACAAGCGCTATCGTTTAACGCCCCTAGCTAGGCATGATGATTTCGACGATGCTCACATAAAAGATAAGAATTGAAACATAAAGAGAGCATCATGAAGAATATGACTAGCACATTTAAGTCTAACATACTTCCTATGCATAGGGATTTTGTGAGCAAATAGCTTATGGGAGCAATAATCAACTTGCATAGGAAGGTAAAACAAGCATAACTTCAAAACTTTAAGCACATATAGAGGAAACTTGATATTATTGAAACTCCTACAAGCATATATTCCTCCCTCATAATAATTTTCAGTAGCATCATGAATGAATTCAACAATATAACCAGCACCTAAAGCATTCTTTTCATGATCTACAAGCATGCAAAATTTACTACTCTCCACATAAGCAAAATTCTTCTCATGAATAATAGTGGGAGCAAACTCAACGAAATAACTATCATGGGATTGAAATTTGAAATCAAGATGACAAGTTTTATTTTTATAATTATTCTTTAAAGCATACGTGTCATCACAATAATCATCATAGATAGGAGGCATTATTTCATCATAATAAATTTGCTCATCAAAGCTTGGGGGACAAAAAATATCATCCTCATCAAACATAGCTTCCCCAAGCTTGTGGCTTTGCATATCATTAGCATCATGGATATTCAAGGAATTCATACTAACAACATTGCAATCATGCTCATCATTCAAAGATTTAGTGCCAAACATTTTATAGATTTCTTCTTCTAGCACTTGAGCACAATTATCCTTTCCATCATACTCACGAAAGATATTAAAAAGGTGAAGCGTATGAGACAAACTCAATTCCATTTTTTTATAGTTTTCTTTTATAAACTAAACTAGTGATAAAACAAGAAACTAAAAGACTCGATTGCAAGATCTAAAGATATACCTTCAAGCACTCACCTCCCCGGCAACGGCGCCAGAAAAGAGCTTGATGTCTACTACACAACCTTCTTCTTGTAGACGTTGTTGGGCCTCCAAGTGCAGAGGTTTGTAGGACAGTAGCAAATTTCTCTCAAGTGGATGACCTAAGGTTTATCAATCCGTAGGAGGCGTAGGATGAAGATGGTCTCTCTCAAGCAACCCTGCAACCAAATAACAAAGAGTCTCTTGTGTCCCCAACACACCCAATACAATGGTAAATTGTATAGGTGCACTAGTTCGGCGAAGAGATGGTGATACAAGTGCAATATGGATGGTAGATAAAGGTATTTATAATCTGAAAATATAAAAACAGCAAGGTAACTAATGATAAAAGTGAGCATAAACGGTATTGCAATGATAGGAAATAAAGCCTAGGGTTCATACTTTTGCTAGTGTAAGTTCCCTCAACAATGATAACATAAATGGATCACATAACTATCCCTCAACATGCAACAAAGAGTCACTCCAAAGTCACTAATAGCAGAGAACGAACGAAGAGATTATGGTAGGGTACGAAACCACCTCAAAGTTATTCTTTCCAATCAATCCGTTGGGCTATTCCTATAAGTGTCACAAACAGCCCTAGAGTTCGTATTAGAATAACACCTTAAGACACAAATCAACCAAAACCCTAATGTCACCTAGACACTCCAATGTCACCTCAAGTATCCGTGGGTATGATTATACGATATGCGTCACACAATCTCAGATTCATCTATTCAACCAACACATAGGACCTCAAAGAGTGCCCCAAAGTTCTACCGGAGAATCATGACGAAAACGTGTGCCAACCCCTATGCATAGGTTCATGGGCGGAACCCGCTAGTTGATCACCAAAACATACATCAAGTGAATCACGTGATATCCCATTGTCACCATAGATACGCACGGCAAGACATACTTGAAGTGTTCTCAAATCTTTAAAGACTCAATCCGATAAGATTACTTCAAAGGGGAAACTCAATTCATTACAAGAGAGAAGAGGGGGAGGAGAAACATAAAATCCAACTATAATAGCAAAGCTCGCGATACATCAACATCGTGCCAAATCAAGAACATGAGAGAGAGATCAAACACATAGCTACTGGTACATACCCTCAGCCCCGAGGGAGAACTACTCCCTCCTCGTCATGGAGAGCACCGGGATGATGAAGATGGCCACCGAAGAGGGATTGCCCCCTCCGGCAGGGTGCCGGAACAGGTCTAGATTGGCTTTCGGTGGCTACGGAGGCTTATGGCGGCGGAACTCCTGATCTATTATGCTCCCCGATATTTTTAGGGTATATGGAGATATATAGGCGAAAGAAGTACGTGAGGGGGGCCACGAGGGGCTCACGAGGGTGGAGGGCGCGCCCAGGGGGTGGGCAAGCCCCCCTGCCTCGTGACCTCCTCGCAGATTCCCCAACATGCACTCCAAGTCTTCTGGGCTTCTTTCCTTCCAAAAATGAGTTCCGTGAAGTTTCAGGTCAATTGGACTCCGTTTGATTTTCCTTTTCTTCGAAACCCTAAAACAGGGTAAAAACAGAAACTGGCACTGGGCTCTGGGTTAATAGGTTAGTCACAAAAATGATATAAAAGTGTATAATAAAGCCCATAAACATTCAAAATAGTAGATAATATAGCATGGAGCAATCAAAAATTATAGATACGTTGGAGACGTATCAAGCACCATAGGACAGCACCGATAATAAAACATGCAACTCAAATCAATCACGATCATCAATTAACCCATAGGACAAAATGGATCTACTCAAATATCATAGGATAGCCATACATCATTGGGAAACAATATATAGCGTTGCGCACCATGTTTAAGCAGAGATTACAGCGGGTAAAAGAGGGGTTACACTGCTGCATAGAGGGGGGAAGAGTTGGTGATGATGGCGGTGAAGTTGTTGGTGTAGATTGCGGTGATGATGATGGCCCCGGGGGTGTTCCGGCGCCACCGGGAGAGAGGGGGAGAGGGACCCCCTTATTCTTCTTCTTCTTCCTTGACCTTCTCCCTATATGGGAGAAGGGTTTCCCCTCTGGTCCATGGCCTCCATGGCGTGGGAGGGGCGAGAGCCCCTCCGAGATTGGATATGTCTCTCTATCTCTCTCTGTTTCTGCGTTCCTGATTCTGCCCTTTCGCCGTTTCTTAAATTCCCAGAGATCCATAACTTCGATTGGGCTGAATTTTGGACATGATTTTTATCCGGATATTAGCTTTCTTGCGGTGAAAGAAGGGAACCAACCGCCTTACGGGGTCGCCACGAGGGCCCAGGGCATGCCTGACCCCCTGGGGCGCACCCCTGCCTCGTGCCCCCTCGAGCATCGTCTCGCATTGATTCTTCTTTCCAAAAATCACATATATTCCAAAAAAATCTCCGTCAGTTTTTAATCCCGTTTGGACTCCGTTTGATATGGATTTTCTACGAAACAAAAAACATGCAACAAACAGGAACTCGCACTGGGCACTGGATCAATATGTTAGTCCAAAAATAGTATAAAAAGTTGCCAAAAGTATATGAAAGTTGTATAATATTGACATGGAACAATCAAAAATTATAGATAAGACGGAGACGTATCAGGTCCTATTGGAAACTAAGGGATATTAAGGCCTCCTTTTAATACCAGACCAAATCATTAACACTTAGTGAATACATGAACTCCTCAAACTACGGTCATCACCGGAAGTGGTCCCGATTATTGTCACTTCGGGGTTACCGGATTATAACACATAGTAGGTGACTATTGACTTGCAAAATAGGATAAAGAACTCACATATATTCAGGAAAACATAATAGGTTCAGATCTGAAATCATGGCACTCAGGCCCTAGTGACAAGCATTAAGCATAGCAAAGTCATAGCAACATCAATCCCAGAACATAATGGATACTAGGGATCAAACCCTAACAAAATTAACTCGATTACATGATAAATCTCATCCAGCCCATCACCGTCCAGCAAGCCTACGATGGAATTACTCACGCATGGCGGTGAGCATCATGAAATTGGTGATGGAGGAAGGTTGATGATGACGACGGCGACAGATTCCCTTCTTCGGAGCCCCGAATGGACTCCAGATCAGCCCTCCCAAGAGAGATTAGGGCTTGGTTGTGACGCCCCGAGACCGTTGCGCCAGGTGTCTTCCAGTTATTCGCTGTTGTTGCCTTGTCATTTGCTTGCGTGTTGCATTTCATCATGTCATCATGTGCATTGCATCATCATGTTTTCAAAACTTGCATCCGTCTGGGTTCTTCTCGTTCCTTCCGTTGTCCGTTCTGAGCCCAACCACACTTGCACGCGCCCGCGGCACGTCCGAAATATTATTTTATAAGTGGCCGGAAAATGTTCTCGGAATGGGATGAGAGTTGCTGTGCGGTCTTGTTATAGTGTAGGTAGACCGCCCGCCAAGTTTCATCGCAGTCGGAGTTCGTTTGACGCCCCAACGATTAACTATAGCGGCAGTATAGCCGGTCATACGTCGGACGTTTCCGGTATCCGGAAACATGTGCCAGGCTTCCCCTCTCTCTCCTCCTTAGACCGTCTACACAGTCCACTACATACCGCCAGGCCCCGGAACCCTCCCTGCTCAGTGCATCGAACCCCTCGCGCGCGTCCGACAGTTACCCCGAACCCGACCTGGGGAGTTGTCACCCTTGGACTTAGAACATCCCCAAACATCTAGAAAACATCTCCGTTTTGTTAATTGGGCTTCATAACCTATATTTTCTCGACCGCCCGATCGCTATCGGAGGATCCAAATCATCCCCCTTTTGTATATATATATAAACTCTAGTCCAACCCTAAAAACTAGGGATCTTGTCCCATCCTCCGCCGCCGCCAGCCCACTGTCTCCTCCTCCTTGGGATCCCCTCCCGATCCAAAAAACCACCATCGCCACTGCTCCTCCTCAGTTTTCCACGCCCAACCAACCGCCGCCACCCTCTCCTTTGTTTTTCCTCACCAGCAACAGCATGAGACAACGCTTCCCCTTGTCTATCTCCATGCCCGTGGCCGAGCAAGAGCGCTCGGCCTCATCTCGTCGCCCTGGGCCAGTGCTCCAAGGCCGGCCTTGTGCAGCTCCTCGTCGCCTCTCTTCTTCCCCGCTGCTCTCTCTCTCCCTCTCTCTGTAACATCTCTGGCGCCTCACTTCTCTCTCTCTCTCACAGGACCTCCCCATCGCCAGATTCGTACTGCTGCAGCCGTTCCCCGACGCTCTGCTGCCGCGATGGAACGATGGCCGCCGAACCTCCTCCTGTTGGCTTCTACCAGCGCGCCCTTCCTCCTCCTCATTCATCACCTGGCTGCCGGAGTTGCAAAGACCGCCAAGCCCCCCCATGGTCGCCAGGCCCTTCCCCGAGGTCAATCCGCCAAGTCCACCGGCGGGAACAGCCTTCATCGCTTGGATCCGTCGATGCCTCGACCTGCCGCCTCAGATTCCGGCGACCCCGGTTCGCTGTTGCCGCGCCGAGACTCGCTGCTGCCTCGCCGTTGTCCTTCAGCGCCGCTGTTCTGTCTCTGTCGAGCAGAGGACGAGCATCGCTGGGCTGCCTCCCTCGCACGCGCGTGGGCCCTTCTCCTCCTCTGCTGTGCCGGCCTGGGCCATGGCCCGTGGGTGAGCAGGCCCTCCCTCCAGCCTCCTGTGCATCTGGCCCAGCAGTTTTGGCCCATGTCATGTTTTTTTCCTCTAGACGATTTTGTCTATTATCCAGAGTTTTGCCAGTTTTACAGTATAGCCCCTAAACATCATGCATTTTATAACTCTCCAACCGTGCATTGAATTAAAACAAACTTAATATGAAACTTGCTTAGAATTTCATCTAGTTTAATAATATGCAACTTTCATCTATGTTTAAAATGTTTAAAATGTTGTTTGTTTAAATTTGCTTAAATAACTTGCTAAAACGGTTTAATTCATAACTAAATAACCGTAGCTCGGTTTTAAATAATCTTTATATGTAAATGGGGTGGAAAAATGCCTAGTTTAACATGATGGCATTACTTTTCATGTTTAATAACTCTGAAATGGTGTTTAAGGCAGAACAGTACCAAATTCAAATATTGCACATGGGGATTTTTCGGATTTGTTGTTTGCTATATCCGACTTCATTTAAACTTGCCCAGATAGGTAGTTTTATTTGCTTCACCCTCTTGCCATGTTAATCAACATTTAACATTGTTGGCTACATAAACGAGATCGAACTAAATAACTTGAATGTGGTGTTCCGTCAATATGCACGAGTTGCATATTGAGCTCCACTTAATTTGTAGGATTGTTTGTGCACTTTGCCATGCCATGCTTCATTAAACCGGACATGCATCATACTTGGTTGTGCATCATGCCATGCTTATGTGAGGGTTGTTTATTGTCGGTGTCAAAACCGGCGGATCTCGGGTAGGGGGTCCCAAACTGTGCGTCTAGGCCGGATGGTAACAGGAGGCAAGGGACACGAAGTTTTACCCAGGTTCGGGCCCTCTCGATGGAGGTAAAACCCTACGTCCTGCTTGATTAATATTGATGATATGGGTAGTACAAGAGTAGATCTACCACGAGATCAGAGAGGCTAAACCCTAGAAGCTAGCCTATGGTATGATTGTTGATGTGTATGTTGTCTTACGGACTAAAACCCTTCGGCTTATGTAGACACCGGAGAGGGTTAGGGTTACATAGAGTCGGTTACAATGGTAGGAGATCTGAACATCCGTATCGCCAAGCTTGCCTTCCACGCCAAGGAAAGTCCCTCTCGGACACGGGACATAGTCTTCAATCTTGTATCTTCATAGTCCAGGAGTCCAGCTGAAGGTATAGTTTGGCTATCCGAACACCCCCTAATCCAGGACTGCCTCAGTAGCCCCTGAACCAGGCTTCAATGACGACGAGTCCGGCGCGCAAATTGTCTTCGGCATTGCAAGGAGGGTTCCTCCTCCAAGTACTTCATAGAAGATTTTGAACACAAAGATAGTGTCCGGCTCTGCAAAATAAGTTTCCACATATTGCCATAGAGAGAATAATATTTACAGAAATCTAATCTGCTGACGTACTCCGTAGTGTGACATCACACCACGGCCAAGCTTTTATTCGAACCGTTTTACTGTCCCATCTTAGCGCGTTATGCTAGGCGGTTTCCTTGGCACGTCTTGTTAAAGCAGAGATCGTGTCCCCTTATTCTGGGATTCTCATCAATACAGGCATGGGTAACCCAACCGCTTCTAGGACTCCTAGATCATAGGCAAGTCCAAACGGACACGAGGAGGACACTCGATATCCACCCTCTTTATAAAGGGACGAGGCCTTTTATTTTTCCGTCCCGTGCTCAATCGAATCCTTCCCCCATCTCAAGCTCAAACGCCCAAAGTTCAGGTCAGGTGCTCCGAACCTTCAGTCATGTCCGAATCTAGCCTTCAAGGCCGATGGGTGCCTTCTTCCGTCACGGAAGAAGACGCCAAAAAGTTGAGGGAGGCCAGATATCTTAACGCCGAGATTCTGCATCGGCTGCCTCCCTGGGGGCAGGCCGTCCCCTCCCTCGAACCCAACGAGAGCGTCGTGTTCGTCTCCCACTTCCTCCGAGGTCTAGGCCTTGCACTGGATCCTTTTGTCAAGGGCTTGATGTTTTACTACGGGCTAGATTTCCATGATCTAGCTCCGGACTCCTTTTTTCATATCACGACATCTATTGTCGTGTGCGAGGCCTTCCTCCGGGTTACCCCTCACTTTGGCCTATGGCTCAAGACCTTTGAAGTAAAACCGAAGATGATCGAGGGGCAACATGCGGAGTGTGGAGGTGCCTCAATACGCAAGATGACGAGAGCTGCATGGCCCAAAGGTTCCATTTCAGAGGTGTCTAAATTGTGGCAACAGGAGTGGTTCTACATCACGGCTCCTCGAAGTGCCAAGTGGGCAGCCGCCCCTGTCTTCCGCCCGGGCCCTCCACCACAACTGATGTCATGGATTAGCAGAGGATTGAGCTGGGGTCCGGCCAAGGATGTGCCTATACTGCAGAGCCGCATTCAAGATCTCTTTAATGGAGATTTCAGTTTGGTTGCGGCAGCACAAGTTATGCTGGTTCGCCAAGTCCAGCCTTGCAAACATCAGCCTCTTCGCTTGTGGGAGTTTAATCCCGAGGGACCGCGCGCCATTCAAAATTTACTCGGCCTGACGCACGAGGAGATGTACAAGTTGTTCTTTGGACCTCAGGTGGAGTGTCCGGAAATCACCGAGGACGCGGGCCTGAGTAGCAACCGCGCCGCCGAACAGGTAAGGCATCTTCCGACCGAACATACTATCTCTCCTTTGTTACAAAGTTATTTTTGAGAGTTTGCTTTTTACACAGGACTGGCTAACAAAGGCAAAGTTGATTCGGTGTTCGTCCCCCCTCCCTGAGGGTTTGGAAAATCCGGTATTGGAGAAGATGCTCCAGACCGCACCCTGCCCGGAGCCTTTAAAGGAAAATACTATGGATGGCAATGCAAGCGGACGCGGGCCCTCAACGCTGCCCATTCTAGCCGAGGGAGCGAGCGTCTCCATGAAGGAAGACGACCAGAAGAGGAAAAGAACTGCGCCCGGGGATTTGGAAGCCGAAACTTCCAAACGAGGGAAGAAGTCTCCCACAGAGGGTCCTACCTCGGAGGGCACCGTTGCCGCACAAAGTCCGCGAGGGGATCAATTCTCCCACGAGTCGTAAGTGACCCAAAATACCTTAATAGTACAGACATGTCGTATTTTCTTCTGAGAAGATAACCGCTGCATGTATCTTTGCAGTTCGGGCCTTAGCCCCTCTCAAATGAGCTCGTCTTCGGGGGATCTTCTTCCAGAGATGATGGAGAGCGAAACGCCCCCTCCGGACTCCTCCGCTACGGAAGCGGGCGACCCTGAAGTGTTGTCACGGAGGGCCTCTCCGAGTCCGGCGAGGCCAGAAGATAATCCTATCGACCCCCGAAGTTCCCAGTGTCCGGCTCCCGAAGAGAGCAGACAAATGAGTCCGGCACCGTCTAGTGTGCGCTCGGATGTTCTGAGGGAGTTGGTGGGGCGAGCGGCCATCTCAGATGAACACCGTGTGCTGATGAATACGGTGATGGAGAGAATCTCGTCCGCCGAAAGCGGATTGCATAAAGCTTTTATGAGTCTACTGACAGGGTTTGAGGTAATAATGTATGATAGTCCTGCACATACTAGGTGTGCCCTGTGTAGATAGTAGCCCCTGAGACTCTGGTTGTCGTCGAAAACGACGACGAACAGAGGATCATATTCCCAGGTAATAACCATACTGCCTCGATGTGCAGGTGATGGAAGCTCCGGTGGCTAGCCGGACTAGCAACTTTGCCCATTTAGAACGGCAGTTGGATGCGGCAGACGCCGACATCGAGCTTGTTAACAAAAGGCTTGACGAGGCACAGGGTAAGTGTCATTATTTGGTGAACATCACATAGGAAGAGTAGCATGATGCCAGTATCTTTAATATGTTGTGACTGCAGATGGGGCTGCCAATGTTGGAGCCTTGCGGGCAGAACTTGCCCGAGCCAAGGAACAAGCGAGGTTGGGTAATGCAGCTGCTTTAAAGGCGGCCGAAGAGTTGCAAGCTGAGAAGGCCGCACATGAAGAGAGCCGAGACAAGATGGCCAAGATGGCCATAGAATTAAAAGCCGCCGCCGGCCGTTGTCGGGTTCTTGAAAAGGAAAACCAGGCGAAGGCATTGGACCTTGAGAAGGCTGCTGCGACGAGAAAGGACCTCCGCTCTGCTATGAGGGCAAAGAAGGAGGAGCTGCGGGAAGCCGAGGATATTGTAGCTGGGAAATCCTTTATGTTGCGGAGGAAGTTCGGAGTCCACGGTATGCCCCCCTGGATCGGCTGTGGAGCTCGGAGGATGTGTATATGGATTTGGCGGCGAGCGCTGCCGATGCGGCCAAGTACTTCCAGGGTCAGACGGACCGTGGAGTAGACCAGCTGTTTTGGAGATAATTCCATACTCCCGAGCGTCCACTTTCATTGACTGACCAATTAGCCGAATGGGCCGAACTAAATAGGTTGTCTGGACTCTCCATGAGGTCTGTTGTGGATCAGTTATGGCCGGAAGGGTCAAAACCGAACAACTATTTCAGCTTGGTGCAGCAGTTACTCGATGTGATGCCGCGCATTGATGCGATGAAGAGGTTGGCGTGCATAGAGGGCGCACGGATGGCCTTTGCCCATGTCAAGGCATACTGGGCGGAGATGGATGCTACCAATGTTGCAGCGCGGGATTCGGCCATAGGTCGAAAGACTGCTGAGCACTATTTTGAAGAAGTTCTTGAGGGTGCCCGTTTGGTAGAGACCCAGTGCTCAAAAAATATTACGTTTGAGTGATATGTAATCTCATTGTAAGCGAAATGATTTTATAGAGTTTTATAAGGCTATTTTTATACTTTTGCCTGAAAGTAATATGATGCCTCCTGGGCGGCCGTTTTTGTATACGTGTGTATAACCTGAAAGATTGCAGTCGTCGGCTTCAACCCCCACGCATATAATGTGGAGGTGCTAGCAAAAACACGCGTTCACACTTAACCCAACGTCTTGGTCCTATTAAGGAGGTGATAGCGGAGCGAGCGAGGCAACCGGACTATAATGCTTTAACACTTTCACTTAGCCATAGGAGTTTGACAGTGGGGCTACTAGATAGCCCCTGGTGGCTCCGCACTCTCCCGATCTCGGGGTGCATATATGCCTGGCCGGAAAACGGCCCTTCATTAAGGCGGAGGAATTCTAACATTCCCACAGGTCATCGAGTGGTTGACCAGTCTCACGCTATATCATGATAGTCAGTTTTCGGCTTTCTCTACTGAGGTGCTCGTCCGGATGAACCAAGGCACAATCGCAGTAGTTCTCCTGGTGCTACCTTAGCCGGTAAAGTGGAACGTAAGGCACCAAAACACAGGAGCCGGGCAAACCCAACATTTGACCAAAGACAATGCACTACTAGGAAAAGGGCTATAGATAGGATTGACACTAATGGCGCACCAGGGAAGTAGTGCGCCACTACTATATACTAATGGCGCACCAGTTGGTGATGCGCCATTAGTGTGGAAGACACTAATGGCGCACCAGAGAACTGGTGCGCCACTAGTGATAATTTTTTTCATTTTTACATACATACTAATGGCGCATCCTACCTCTGGTGCGCCATTACTAGTTCTAACTAGTAATGGCGCACCAGACATGGAGTGCACCAGTACTGAATTTTTTTTATTCTTTTTTTTGCAAAACTACTAATGGCGCACCGCCTCACAGTGCGCCATTACTAGTTTAAACTACTAATGGCGCACCCTGTAAAAGTGTGCCATTAGTATATTTTTTTTTTTACTTTTCTGCAAAACTACTAATGGCGCACCACCTGCAGGTGCGCCATTAGTAACCAGGGTTACTAATGGCGCATTTGTAGGTGGTGCGCCATTAGTAACCTGGGACCCCAACAAGATATTTTGGATAGCCCCACACCTACCCACTCACTTTCCCCACTTCATTCCCTCCACCTCCTTCTCCAAGCTTTCGGCTGCCTCCTCCTCCTCACCTCATTGCCACCATAGATTCATCAAAATTAAGTGGTGAAATTACCTTTTTTTGATTGGTAAGTAAGGGGAAAGCTATCTTCATGATGTAGATCTACTTTTTTTCTCCCTAGCTCGCTCCAACAACGTGCACATGCACTTTTTGTGGCCTAGCTAGATCTATGTATGTTTGTGGTGTTGCATGTGTTTGTGGTGTAGCATATATGTTTGTGTTTGTAGGTACCGGTATTTGAAATGCGATAGTTGCCAATATTTGCCGGAATTTTGATTCATTTCCGTTTCGGCGAGAATTTTGGCACTATGCATTCTTTTTGGTCCTATTTTTAGGAAAGGTCATGCCAAATTTTTTCTTGGTTCTAAAATATCGTTTTGCTCTACCCCGCAGGCGACCATGGTCCGCACGATGACCGAAGGCATCGTGAATAGGTTTATGAGCTCTGCGAATGCTGAGATGCTTCAAAAGAACGAGACGGAGATAAGATGTATGTGTCGAAGATGCAAGCTGAAGAGCCTTATTGCGGACTCGGATTCCGGGCAGGTGCGGGACCACCTGCTCTTGCGTGGTTTCATGGATGGCTATTGGTGGCAAGGTGATGAAGATGACTATGAAGTCATCCATGGGGGTCGGGCAAGAAATGAGGAAGGGCAACAAGACAAGTACCACCGCGGCGAGGGCGGGCGAGAAGACGAAGAATCTCCAGGACATGATCATGACGGTGATGCTATACACAGTCATCATGTAGAAGATGTCGTACATGATGATGAGGAAGATCAAGACGAAGGGCATGATCATGAAGATGAAGATGCCGGAGCAGACGACGATGGAGGCTGGGTGCAGGACCCTCATATTCAAGAGCTACTTCTCAAGCAGACGGATAACGCAAGAGCTGCCGCCTGAGAGAAAGCCAAGATGGATCAACTGGAGATAGACGCGGTTACTCCATTGTATGAAGGATGCAGGCCTGAGGATACCCTCCTGAAAGTAACGCTCATGGCTCTGGAGATGAAGGTAAAACACAAAATGACCGACGCATGCTTCGACGAGAACATGTCATTCTAGCACGAACGTCTTCCCAAGGGGAACAAGGGCCCGACCAGTTTCGAGGAGGCGAAGAAAATCGTGTGTCCTCTGGATTTACCGCACGTGAAATACCATATGTGCATGAACAATTGCATCATTTATCGGGACGAGCACGCGGAGTCTACCATATGTCCGGTGTGCGGCGTCACTCGATACAAGAAGAGGAAGAAAGCTCCTCGAAAATCGGTGTGGTACTTTCCGATCACTCCTCGTCTGCAGCGGTATTTCGCGGACCCTAAGGTAGCAAAGCTCCTGTGTTGGCATGCGGATAGGGAGGAGAAGAAGCGGGAAGATGACGGAAATGATCCGGAGATAAATAAAAAAGACAAGATGCTGAGTCACCCTAAGGATGCGAGCCAGTGGCAAGCGTTGAACTTCGAATACCCAGAATTTGGGAAGGATCCAAGGAACATCGTGCTGGGCGCGAGCACCGATGGAGTCAATCCGTTTGGCAGCCAGAGAAGCACACATAGCACGTGGCCTGTGTTTGTGTGGATGTACAACCTTCCCCCTGGTTGTGCATGAAGAGGAAGTACATTCACATGAGTATGCTAATTGAAGGGCCGAAACAACCAGGGAACGACATCAATCTGTATCTGGGGCTGCTGAAAGAGGAGCTAGACACGCTATGGAAAACGCCAGCCAATACGTGGGACACCGCAGAGAAAGAATATTTCCCTATGAGAGCAGCACTGCTCACGACGGTGCACAACTATCTCGGTTACGGATATCTCGCGGGGCAGGTAGTCCATGGATTTTCTAGATGCATAAGGTGCATGGATGACACAACGTATTGGCAGCTAGATAGAGATCCTGGATCTTCGAAAACCATGTTCATGGGACATCGAAGGTGGCTTCGCGACGATGACCCGTGGAGGAAACGCAAGGATCTGTTCGATGGTGAAACAGAACCCCGAAAACACCCGCGTACGAGGAGCGGCGAGGAAATAGATGAGCTGTTGAAAAATTGGAAAGATTGCCCACTGTTGGGAAAGAAGAAAAAGGCGCCAGAGCCGGGAAAGAAGCGAAAGGCGCCAGAGCCACTGCTGAAGGTATGGAAAACGAGGTCTGTTTTCTGGGACTTGCCGTACTGGAAGATCTACCGTGTGCCTCACAGCCTTGATGCCATGCATATCACGAAGAACATGTGTGAGAGTCTGCTTGGTACCCTGCTCAACATGCCAGAGAGGACCAAAGATGGGCTGAAAGCAAGGGAAGACTTGAAATCAATGGGCATCAGGCAGGAGCTTCATGCTAATGATGATGATGATGATGATGATGAGGCGAAGCAGGACACGGAAACTCGTCGCAAAGGCAAAAAGGCCAAGAAGACCGGAAGTGACTACCCTCCCGCGTGCTTCACTCTAAGTCAGGAGGAGATTGAGCAGTTTTTCACCTGCCTCATAGGAGTAAAACTTCCTTACGGATACACGGGGAAGATAAGCAGATACCTAGACCCAGCAAAGCAGAAGTTCAGCGGGATGAAGTCTCACGACTGTCCCGTGCTGATGACGCAGATACTTCCAGTTGCAATCCGTGGGATCATGGACGCGCACGTCCGTGAAACGCTATTTGGCCTATGCAACTTTTTCAACGTCATCTCTCGGAAGTCGATTGGTGTGAGGTAACTCAGAAGGCTACAGGAAGAGATCGTGGTGATACTATGCGAGCTTGAGATGTACTTCCCGCCCGCATTCTTCGACGTTATGGTGCATCTGCTGGTCCATATCGTGGAGGATATCATCCAACTCGGGCCGACGTTCCTGCATAGCATGATGCCGTTCGAAAGGATGAATGGTGTCATCAAAGGATACGTTCGCAACATGTCACGTCCAGAGGGAAGTATAGCCAGGGCCTTTCTGACCGAAGAGTGCATCTCCTACTGCACAAATTATCTAGGCATCGAGAACCCCGTTGGTCTGCCCGTCAACAGGCACCTCGGTAGGCTCGCTGGATGGGGTCACCGTGAGGGTCGCCGCGAAATGCATGTCGACTTTGAGGGTCGACTCACCGACTTTGAAAGAGCAAACCTAGTCGCGCTACAACACATAGACGTGGTCGATCCTTGGGTGGTAGAGCACAAAACCTTTATTGAGAAGACGTACAATGGCCGAGGCCAACAGAGGACGGACGGAGATATAATCAAAGAGCACAACTCATGTTTCACGCGTTGGTTCAAGCAGACGCTTCTGTCGTACCCTTTACATGAGGATTCTTCCGCGAAAGAACAACTCATATTCGCCTTGTCACAGGGCGCCGAGCACAACCTGATGACCTATGAGGCGTATGATATCAACGGCTACACATTCTACACCGAGGACAAGGACATGAAGAGCGATGGTTATCAGAACTCCAGGGTAACGATGGAATCCTACACCGGTAACAACAAGGACAGATACTACGGAAGGATCGAGGAGATCTGGGAGCTGAGCTACGTTGGAGAGAAGGTCCCGAAGTTCGGTGTCAGATGGGCCAAGAGCGTCCTAAAAGAAGACCGGTATTTCACCACCATGGTTATACCCGAAGCCAAATCCAAGACCGCGGGCGCAAACGTCACCGCGAAAAATGAGCCATGGGTACTGGCTTCCCAAGTAGACCAATGCTTCTTCATTACCGACCCATCAAATCCCAGTCGTGTTGTCGTGAGGAGAGGCAAAAGGAAGATCATCGGAATGGATGGAGTAGCCAATGAGCAAGACTTCGACAAGTACGGCGACCCGAAGATCAAACATGACGACGACGATGAAGTAGCAGCACACACCACAAGAAGAAGCAGGACCACCCTACCTAAAGGACGTCCGTTCCACAGAAGAACTCCATTTGCGAAAAAGAAGGGCAAGAAGATTGTGAACAGATAGCTAGCTAAGATCGATTGTATTTAAATTGTAGTCTTCATTTCTCGATTGTATTTCATGGGCACTTTTTGATATCATGAATATTTTTAAATTCCACGGGCACTTTTTGAATTCATGAGGACACTCGATCTCGATCCCCCTCCACCGCCGCAGACGAGCACCCGGCCCCCCGCACCCTCCCCCGCTCCACCGCCGCCAACGGGTACCCCCCGCACCCTCCCCCGCTCCACCGCCGCCGCCGATGATATTTTCAAGTAACAAATTTGAATATATTTTTAAAAAAATATTACTATTTTTATAAAAAAAATATTACTGTTATGATTTAAACAAGTTTGAACATATTTAAACACAAATAAATATCAAATAGCATTTAAAATGCAAAAAAATATTGCGAAGCCTGGGAATCAAACCCAGGACCTCCTGGTGTGTGTGCTGCGTGCTGACCAGTCGGGCTAGTGGGCGGGTTCTGATGTGGATTGGGTTAGGTGCAATATAACCTGTGCTCGAACTGTAATAAAAAAAATTCTAATGGCGCACCGCTGCGGGGTGCGCCATTGCTATCTAAAAAAAAGATTTCTAATGGCGCACCGCTGCGGGGTGCGCCATTGCTATCTAAAAAAAGATTTCTAATGGCGCACCGCTGCGGGGTGCACCATTGCTATCTAAAAAAAGATTTCTAATGCCGCACCGCTGCGGGATGCGCCATTGCTATCTAAAAAAAGATTTCTAATGGCGCACCGAGGTCTGGTGCGCCATTAGTAAGCTTCCCCCTAGCTATCTCCCTCTCCCTCGCCACCAGATCCCCATCGATCGATCGACCCACCCCCAACCCAACCCCAGAAGCAAGCGAGCGACCGCCTAGGGTTTCGACCGCCATCGTCCGCCGCGCCTCATCCTCCCGTCCGTCGCCTTCGCCGCTCCGTCGCCCTCGCCGCTCCGTCGCCCCGTCGCCCTCGCCGCTCCGCCCCAACCAAGGTGCTCCCTCCACCCGCCGCCTGCCCCTGCCGTCCTTCGCCACTGGCCCCCTGCTCTCATTTGACCGCAGCGAGACGAGCTCGGACCCCGACCCTGACCCCAACCCCTCCAGCGACCAGGTACCTCTCCTCCTTCCTCCTTCCTCCCTCTCTCCACCATTCCCCATTCCCTCCCTCCCCTCAACCGTGGCAGTCTATGGTTGCAAGATTGGGGAGGGCCTCCTCCTTCCTCCTTTTCCACTGCTGGTGGCAGCATCCTCAACCCCCCGTCTTTTTTTCATTTTTGTTAGTTTGATTATCTGTAAATTGATGTGCCATGACCCAGTAGAGGCACATCCGAATTTTGTGTTTAGTTTTCTCACCCCAAATTGCATCCCATGACCCAGTAGACTAGTACAGATGACATGCCATGACCTAGTGCACTAGTAGAAATGTCATGGAAAATTTCACCACCATTCTGTACCATGGTATTTTTGTGATATGTAGTTTTTGATCTGGTTCAGAACTGGTAGGGGTATTCTAGGGCAATTTCCAATATGCAGTGAATGGCAAATTTAGATTCGTTCCACCACAATTTTTCCATTTTGTTTTTAGGGAGAACCAAATTTTGTCGCGGCAAATTCATACGTTCTGCCATCACTACATATGAGTTCTTTCTTGCCATGTCGTAGTTGCCATCAAGTTTTACATTTCTGTCATAGTTTTGATGTGTCAATCGCATTATTTCTTCGAGCTGATGCATTGATTATGCCTTTGAGGCAGTTAGTTAACCTCTCACCTATGTTCATGCAGGGATATTATTCTTGGAAAAGCCACTATTGGTGACGGAATAGAAAGATAAGCAGGTACCTATCTTCAGTCCCAATCTAACAGGGTAGTCCATGGATTCAAACTAGCTAAAGGAGATTCAAACTGCCGAACCTTTAGGTTAACAACTCAACACAAACCAATCCCTGAAAGCAAAAACTCAACACAAACCAAGTGCATTATTTTTGTGACTGTTTTCATGTTTGCAGAACCAATATTTTTGTGCCAACAATCAGTTTACTCCCTCATGCCAACAACCACTCATTTTTCAATTAACTCCTTACAGTTCAGATCATATTTTGATTGTCAATAATAGTGGACTTTTAAGGCTTTTTTAGAGGCAATACTAGTGGATATTAGGCCTTTTTACAGGCAATAATAGTGGAATTTTAGGCTTTTTTGGAGGAGTGTGTTTCATGCTGGCCTACAGTGATGAATTAGTCAGAATTGTGTATGATTGTGCCTAAAGTAGATAATCTAAAGATACAGACAAAATAATTAGGGGAGCATGTGTGGATCTAAAGTATATTGTCAACTTCCAACATTTGCTCTGTTGTCCATGTGGTTGAAGCAATGAAGTTGAGTGTGTCATTCTTGAGCTGAATTAGAACTTGACAGCCTGTACAGTGAATATATGCAGTGAACAGAAATTGACAGGGTTTTTTGGCTGAATTCAGTCCTGTACAGTGAATATATGCAGTCAATATACAATCATTGTAATTTTTGGGAGTAATTTTTGGTGTCAAATCACTCAAGTAGTAACTGAATTTTCAAACTGAACTTGACACAATACTATTCAGTTAATTTGCTTGGACAGTAGTATGTATGCTCATCACTTTATGTAGGGTGTTAAGTGGTCTTTTGTATATGTGCTGATGCTTTGTTAATATAAAGCTATAGATGATGTTGTACTTGTGATGATGCTACTTGTGATCTTCTGAAATAACCCATTGGCGACTTCATTACACGGGGATAATGATATTGCAGGTATCCCGAGAGGCCCTTGAGTTTGCCGGAATGTCGATTAACTTCCGTTCCGGCAAATTCGGGTACTCCATATGTCCTATTTTCAGCAAAGGTCATGCTGAAATTTTCCGTGAATTTTAGCATGACTTTGCTAAAAGTAGGACATATGGGGTACTTGCGACTAATGCATGGGCCGGGGTATCTTAGTACTTAGTTAAGTAGGATCAACTGCCCCGCCATTCTTGCTGCATAGGTGGCAATAGAGCCAAGTGATTAGTGCCAAGTGATTAGGCCCAACCTATGGTGCCTCGGCATCGATAAACCCTAAATGATGAAAACTTAACTTAGCATTTAGGGTGTGCCTCGGCATCGACAAACCCTAAATGATGAAACCTTGGCTTCTATAGGGTGCCTCGGTGTCGATGAGAACCTAAATGATGTACGCTTAGGCTTTTAGGGTGCCTCGGCGTCGACAAACCCTAAATGATAAAAGCTTAGCTTTTAGGATGCCTCGGTGTCGACAAACCCTAAATGATGAGACCATGATCTTGTTCCTTGACAATAACCAACTTTTTGACCAAATTTTTTTCCTATTTAGAGCGAAACATGGCCCACAACAATGAGGCCGGCGGTTCGGGCGGCAAGCAATTCTGGGAGCTATCCCAGGAGTTGGAGGAAGAACCTCACCGCTATGAGGACGCCGTAGAAGACACCGATCCTGACTACACAACCCCTAGTGGCATCGGGGATGACACCGCTGATGATGGCGCCGCGGATGCCACCACTGATGATGGCGGCGCACACACAGATGGCAGCCAACCGAAGAGGCAACGGAAGGACCAGCGCCCGAATGTGCTCGGCACTGTCAGGGAGGAATTTACTGAAGTGAACTCCGACGGGCATCCGACGGCGCCCAAACACGTAGTCAAGGGGTACTCGATTCAGCTCGGGTGCATTCTCCGGAGCACCGCCTCGATCAACACCGAGAACCTAAGGCATAAGGACCGAGGGAATTTGCGCAACCTCCTCTTCATGAAGCTGCACGAACGATACAAGTTCCCCGCTGAGTTCACAAACACACGCCTCTCTGGTAATAAAGTGAACGGTGCCGCCCTCACGACGATGAGCACGTCCCTGTCTACTTGGAAAAGCACGGTGAAGGCAATGATTGACAAAGGTGATAGTTATGAGAAGATCAAGGTGAAATATCCTTTGATGAGGAGTTCAAGATCAAGTGCGAGAGCCCCGCAACCTCCGAATCAAGTCAGTGGGGGAAAGAAATGCGGTAGTTGAACATAGGGGTCCACCAACTCGGTCCCGGCGGTTACAGAGTGGCGGAGCCTGTATGGGACAAGGAGGACGCGGAGCGTGCCGAGCAAGGCCTACCGCCCCGCTTCGAGAAATACAGTGACAAGCAGACCAGGAACTTTCTCAGGGCCCGGTACAAGGAGGACCCGGTAACAAAGGAGCTTACCACGGATCCGAAGACCAAGGAGCTTGAGCTTGTTCTGGTAAGGAATACACCCCCGCGTAATTAGCTCCATATGGTTGCATTCTAATTAATCCCCAATATTTCTAAATGGTTCACGTTCCTTCCGCAGGACAAAGAAAGCAGTAGCGCGGGGTCGTCTCAGAGCTCCCCTTTCGACACCCCTTTGAATAGGGCATTGAACATAATGAAAAATAGGGATAAGCTCAACAAGCTGACGTCAGCTGGTCGTGTGGCCGGCAAAGGCTTGTCCACAAAATGGTCGTCATACTATGGCGCTGGTGGGCGAAAGGAGAAAAAGACCAGCTCGGAAAGCCAGTCACGCGAGGTTGAAGCACTCAAGGCGCAAGTGGCGCGGATTCCGGAGATGGTCCAAGAGCAAGTGCAACAACAACTGGGATCGACGCTTACCGGCATTATGCCTACCTTGATTCATGGGATAACGACGTGGATTGCGGGTGGCCAACAGGGGCCGCCCCCGATTCCCAGCTTCACGGCCAGCAACTCACACAACGCGCAGGCGGTGCCATTGGTGTCTCCGGCGGCGGCGGTATTGGTGTCTACGGCGGCGGCGCCATTGGTGTCTCCGGCGGCGGCGGTATTGGTGTCTCTAACGCCGGCATTGGAGCTTAATGCACCCGGGTGTACGCCGGCCGGCACCTCGCCAGCAAGCGGCCCCTCCGTCAGTTGCACGCCCGCCGTTGGCGGTGCCTCGACATTAGTCGAGCTCGACAGCATCACGGTAACTAAGCCTCTCGGCCGAGGACTTCATCTCCTTGCCTTTGACTGGGCATCCCTGACGCCCTACATGTTTTCGCAGGGCGCCGCCAACGTTCCTTGCACTCTCCTGCACTTCGTGGGTGGCGAGTTGGTCGATGTCGCCAAGGGCAGAATCGTTCAACCGGGCAACCCCGTGTTCCACGGTAATCCGATGCCACCCACATTGTATAGGGTTGAAGTGGTTCAGGTGCTGCCAGGCTGCGACGAGCTGTTACCTCCGATTCGACCCGCTGGGGCTGACAAAGAAGATGAGATGACCCTCAGCGCCTGCGTAAGCTGGCCCCTGCTTTGGCCGAAGAGCCAGATTCGTTTGGGGGCGGGGGACACCACCCCACAGACAAGACCGCTAGTCGTGCTGGCGCCAAGCCATGGCAAGAACGCCGCAACGCTACCGGACATGCCGGACATCCCTACGGCACAGGATCCGGACATGCATATGGCACAGGATCCGGACGACGACGACAACGATGATGGTACATTTACCAACGTCGATAAGTACTTTGCCGAACATGGGTACGGTGACGAGTTCTGCGGGCCTCCTTCTCAAGAACCCAAACAAGACGACCGCGATCTAGCTGGTACGACGGAGAAACCCAATTGCAACAGGCGTCGTCTGGCATTCAGTTCTCAGGAGACGCCTCCAACTGCCACCTTCACCGAGCCTCAGATAGCGGAGGTGCCAAATATTATCAGCCCCAACACGCTCAAGAAGGCGGTCTATGAGCAGAACTCGGTCCCATTATAGCAGATCAAGAAGAAGGGCCGAAAACGGCCGACTAAAAAGGCCGCCGGTGCGAGCCAGCCGGCACCGAGTACGATCCGTGCTCAGGACGGGCCACCTTCACCTAAGGATATCTCGAGGAGGGTGCATGTGGCAGGTAGGGCGATGCTACCGGCAAATATGCTCATTGCTGCAACCGGTGCTATGCAGAGTCTGCACGACAGTGTTCTTTCTTTGGAGAAGCAGCGTCTCAGAGAGAATGATGTGGCATACCCGGTTTTCGTGGCCAAGGTGCCAGAGGGCAAGGGCTTTGTGGATGGCGCCATCGGGGGTACGATCGTCCTGCGGTTTGATGACATCCTTGCTATGTTCAACCTTCATCTGCTGCACTACACCTTCGTTCAGCTGTTTTCGCTGAGTATGGAGATGCGGATCATTAGAGACAAGACCCTGGACATCATGATCGTCGACCCCTTCTACATGCGTGCCAAGCTCTTGAGCAGCGCTGGGGACCGCCAAGTCGCGAGTTCACACCTCGAAGATGTCATTCTGGCAAACCCAGATAAGGATAACTTCCTTGTGCCTTACTTTCCCGAGTAAGTCATCCCTTAACCGCCCCGTAACATATGATTTCTTAGATTTCGATCGTTCTTTTTTTTCTAACATTCCGTGTTCTGTGCAGTGACACACATTGCACACTCATCCTCTTAAGCCTGAAATATTCCATGGCCATGTATTTCGACCCGAACCGTAACTCCAAGATAGACTACACAAATATCAAGAAAGTTCTTGATGATGTTCTCCCTGGCTACGCCAAATCTGGAGGCACCTTCATCAGGGAAGTTCATAAGTACGGCAAGCACGTGTTCGCCCACAATACGACGTTCTGCTGCGTCAAGCAGCCGCCTGGCGGTCAGAAGGATGCCTACTACGCCCTCCATCACATGCGGGCGATCGTAAGGGACCATCATCACCTTCTGCTACCAAATAATCTCAAAGATTGGGCCGCGAGCTTGTCGCCAATCCAGGACGCGGACATCAGACAAGAATTCTTTCGCATCCAGTCGGAGTTTGCAAACATCATCCATCAAGATGTCCTTCATACCTCAGGGCAGTTCTTCCTCAGATATCAACCGTCCAACATTGAGATAGACGGAATGCTACAAATGCAGGCTGACAACACCCGCGATTTCATGACCATCACGACAGACGGCGGCTTCATCCACGCTCCTGTCCATGAGTCGAGTCGAAAGTAGTGATGTGTAGTTCTGAAACATTGATTGGCTCATGTTGTAATTAAACTTTAATGAATTGTATGTCTCTTTGGTTTGGACAGTCGTTCAACTTAGATGTAATCGATGCTATTTATTAGTAGGACCATGAATCGTGCTATTAATGTCTTGCTTTTCTCTTCCGATCCTTTTGTTGCATACTTATATATTGCTTATGTATGTATTGTCTGTTGTTTGGCTTGTGCATAGAGATGCCGTCGTATGTCGTGTACAAGGGTAAGGTTCCCGGAGTCTACAACGACTGGGAGGAGTGTCGGAGACAGGTTCACCGTTTCAGCGGTAACAGTTACAAAGGGTACACCACTAGGGCGGAGGCCGAATCTAGATACGCCCGCTATCTAGCGGGAGAGAGGAGGGAGCGTTGGAGGAACCAGATGAAGACCAGTTTGATCGCGATGATGCTCATCGTGATGACCGCAACTCTCTTCTATGTGATGGTAGTTTAGATGATTGATATCGACTTGTAATGTGAAGACAGACTCGATACTCGCGGTCTCAAGACTTGTAATGTTTTATCTTTGTTCGGTCTTTTGAATTTGAAGACTAATATGATGAATTGTATTCGGAGACTAATCTTCTATTGTATTCGATGAATCTGCTGTTGCTGTGTGCTACTGTCTATATTCTGTCAAATAATATATTTTGTAACCTGCGCAAAAATCAGAAAAGTAAAAAAATATACATACTAAAGGCGCATCACCACAAGGTGCGCCATTAGTATGCCAAAGGATACTAATGGCGCATCAATACAGAGTGCGCCATTAGTATGCCAAAGGATACTAATGGCGCATCAAGACAGAGTGCGCCATTAGTATGCCAAGTATACTAATGGCACATCTATCCGCAGTGCGCCATTAGTGTGCCAAAGCACATGGTTAAATATGGCCCCTGGGGGGCACACTAATGGCGCACTGGATGGTGCGCCATTAGTATACCAGATACTAATAGCGCACCAGTGGTGTGCCATTAGTAAAAATTACTAGTGCCGTGCTACTAATGGCGCACCGGTGATGCGCCATTAGTAGGCAAAACCGGTGCGCCATTAGTAGGCCTTTTCCTAGTAGTGATGATTCGGAGCTGATGCATATAGGGCCAAACTCGCGACGCCGAACACTCCCTAAGGTATTCGGTCTCTGTGGTATAAACCGGGCCTGAATAATGGCCTTTGTAAGAAGCCCCTTGTGTCCAGGTACGTGCATTGTTCTGGCGTGGCCACATGCCAAGACGTCAGCATCCTTCACAATGGTGGATATGTATCAACAAGAGACAGTAAAAAGGTTTACGCAGGGTCTTAATCTAAAAAGAATCCTTTGAGCGGGTCCCTGCTGCACGTCTGCGCCTGTGTCTCCATTGTGCCGTATCCCGGACGAGTGTAGCACGATGATCGTCACTTGTCTACGCGCGTTGAGCCCCTTGTATTGACGAATAGGGGTGTGATCACTTATTCGGTGTAAATAGCGGCACCGGACTCGACCGCTGGTTCGGACGTCTTTAATGTTCGGCTGCCAAGGCAGCCTCACTCTCTTCGGCGCGCAGAGAGCGCTTGATATCTCCGTGCACTGTAATGATGCCACGTGGACCGGGCATCTTGAGTGTGAGGGAGGCGTAGTGTGGTATTGCATTAAAGCGAGCGAAAGCTTCGCGTCCTAGCAGTGCTTGATAGCCACTTTGAAACGGAGCGATGTGGAAAGTTAAATGCTCGCGACGGAAGTTATCGGGGGAGCCGAATATAACTTGTAGTAGGAGGGAGCCCGTACAACGAGCCCCTGGGCCTGGCGTTACTCCTTTAAAGGTAGTATTGCTATGGGGAAATTGTGTTGGGTCTAACCCCATCCCGCGGATTGTATCCTGGTATATTAGGTTTAGGCTGCTGCCGCTGTCCATCAAGACTCGTGTGAAGTGATATCCGCCAATTACTGGGTCTAATACCAAGGCAGCCCATCCTGCGTGTCGGATACTTGCTGAGTAATCACGATGGTCGAAAGTGATCGGTTGAGACGACCATTGGCAGGACTTTGAGGTGACAGGCACTTGGGTATATTTTCCTGGGGGTGCCGCATTGTTTTTTCCCTTGATCATGTGTAGTACGTTTACTGTTTTGACTTTTGGTGGGAATTTCTTTTGTTCCCCCGTGTCTTGCTTGGAGGGCTCGTCCTCGTCTTCACTTTGTGTGTCCTCCCCCTTGTGTACGGCGTTGAGCTTGCCGGACTGCTTGAAGACCCAACATTCTCTGTGGGTATGATTAGCAGGTTTACCCGGGGTACTGTGGATCTGACATACTTGGTCCAGAATTTTGTTGAGGTTGGACAGTTCATCCCTGGTGCCTTTAGTGGGCGGCTTTTGACCTGGCCGAGAGCTTTTGAATCCGGCATTTACTGCCGTGCCCTTCGTGTTGTCTTCTTTATTCCGGCGTTGGTTATTGCTGTTGCGCCGTGATTTCCCGTTTCCATCTCTAACTTCCGATGTACTGCGGTCGCTGGTGCTGCATCTGGCTAGCCAGCTGTCCTCACCCGTGCAAAAGCGGGTCATGAGGTTTGTTAATGCGGCCATCGTTCTCGGCTTATTTTGGCCGAGGTGTCTGGCGAGCCATTCGTCACGGACGCTGTGCTTGAAAGCCGCTAAGGCTTCGGCGTCCGGACAGTAGACAATCTGGTTCTTTTTAGTAAGAAACCTATTCCAAAGCTTTCGGGCTGACTCTCCAGGCTGCTGAGTTATATGACTCAGATCATCCGCATCCGGAGGTCAGACATAAGTCCCTTGAAAATTTGCCCGAAAGGCGTCTTCGAGCTCTTCCCAACTTCCAATGGAGCTTTCGGGGAGGCCTTTGAGCCAGTGACGAGCTGGCCCTTTGAGCTTGAGGGGTAAGTATTTGATGGCGTGGAGATCATCTCCTCGAGCCATATGGATATGAAGGATATAGTCCTCAATCCAAACCCCAGGGTCTGTTGTTCCGTCGTATGCCTCTATGTTTACGGGTTTGAATCCCTCTGGAAATTCATGGTCCAGCACCTCATCGGTGAAACACAGGGGGTGTGCGGCACCCCTGTAGCTGGGTGTGCCGCGTTGTTCAGATACTTGTTGTGTTGCATTGTATGCTGGGGGGCGCTTGCGTGGTCCATAGATGGATCTTGTTGCGTCGTCCTTTGGGTACGAACCCTCGCCTGGGTCGTGTGTTGTATTGTGAGCGGCGTTGTATGCTACTCTGTGTTGGTAAAGGGGTCGTCTATCCGACCAGGTGGCTGCTTTGATATTTGGTTGTGGGGGGTCTGCGGCCTCCTCATCGAATTCGGGTAGCAGCTTCCGCTTTGGGTAGCTCTTGGAAGGGCGATTGTCGCCATACCTCGCTGTTGTGTTGTGTATTTTGCTCCATCTAATGTGGAGTGTGTCTTGCGCAGCCTTGAGCCTTTGCTTCTATTTTTTCAGACTCCTCGCGGTGGCAACAAGCCTTTTGCGGGCAGTCTGCTGCTCCGGTTGTCTGTTCGGCGTTATGTCTTCCAGACCATTATCCTTGATAGGATTTGTTTGTTCGGTTTGATTATCCGGATTGCCGTTGTCCGGCAGCGGTTCGCCCTACTCCAATGCTGGGTCTGTGTGATTGCTATTTCTGTCGAGGCGGGATTTGGGGCGGCGCTTGCGTCGCCGCTTTGACTGCTTTTCGAGGGAACAAGCCTTCCGTGCGTCCTTCCGCTCCTCGTCGTCATCTTTTGGTGCATCCACCATGTATACGTCATATGACGAGCTGGCGTTCCAGGGCCCACTAGGCGCTGGTTCTTCACCGTCTCCTTCATCGGCGTCCATACCATCGATGTCTTCTGAGCCGAAGTTGAGCATGTCGGTTAAATCGTCGACAGTGGCTACAAAGTGGGTGGTGGGCGGGCTTTGAATTTCTTCATCGTCTGAATCCCCACCTTGCTGGCTGCAATCCGGCCAGGGCTCTCCTGATAAAGAGAGAGACTTCAATGACTTCAGAATATCGCCAAAAGGCGAGTGCTGAAAGATGTCCGCGGCAGTAAACTCCATGATTGGCGCCGAACCGGATTCGATTGGCCGGGGCGCGGAGGGTTCGGAGTCTGGAAAGGGGTCTGGCTCCTTGGAGTCATGAGTCTCGTGGAGTGCAGGGCTGGTGTTCGGCTCAATCACCGTTGGGATTGCAGCCCCCGAGGCGGCGTCCAACCGCCCATCCTCGATCGGCGCAGTTGGCTCCGAATTAAGGATCGGAGCCGATGCGGGTGCGGCCTCCAGGGCACTGTTCGGCGGGAGAGCTAGATCATGCTCGTCGGGACAGTGCGGCGCGCTCGGCAGTTGCTCGAATCCGTCGAGGATCAAGTCCCCGCGGATGTCAGCCGTGTAGTTTAAACTTCCAAATCTGACCTGACGGCCAGGGGCGTAGCTTTCGATCTGCTCCAGGTGGCCAAGTGAATTGGCCCGCAGTGCGAAGCTGCCGAAGACGAAGATCTGTCCGGGGAGGAAGGTCTCACCCTGGACTGCATCGCTATCGATGATCGTAGGAGCCATCGAGCCTGACAGCGACGACACAGAGGAACTCTCAATGAAAGCACCAATGTCGGTTTCAAAACCGGCGGATCTCGGGTAGGGGGTCCCGAACTGTGCGTCTAGGCCGGATGGTAACAGGAGGCAAGGGACACGAAGTTTTACCTAGGTTCGAGCCCTCTCGATGGAGGTAAAACCCTACGCCCTGCTTGATTAATATTGATGATATGGGTAGTACAAGAGTAGATCTACCACGAGATCAGAGAGGCTAAACCCTAGAAGCTAGCCTATGGTATGATTGTTCATGTGTATGTTGTCCTACGGACTAAAAAACTTCGGCTTATATAGATACCGGAGAGGGTTAGGGTTACATAGAGCCGGTTACAATGGTAGGAGATCTGAACATCTGTATCGCCAAGCTTGCCTTCCACGCCAAGGAAAGTCCCTCCCAGACACGGGACGGAGTCTTCAATCTTGTATCTTCATAGTCCAGGAGTCCGGCTAAAGGTATAGTTCGGCTATCCGAACACCCCCTAATCCAGGACTACCTCATTTACTATGTTTTTTGCTACTTTCCGGTGTTGCTTCTTCGGGTTGGTTCCGATAACGTCGCGTTTGTGAGGACCCGTTCGTCTACGTCCGTTTGTCTTCTTCATGGACTTGTTCTTCTTCCTTGCGGGATCTCAGGCAAGATGACCATACCCTCGAAATCACTTCTATCTTTGCTTGATAGTTGCTCACTCTTTTGCTTTGCCTATGCTACGATACCTACCACTTGCTTATCATGCCTCCCATATTGCCATGTCAAACCTCTAACCCACCTTATCCTAGCAAACCGTTGTTTGGCTATGTTACCGCTTTGCTCAGCCCCTCTTATAGCGTTGTTAGTTGCAGGTGAAGGTTGGAGCTTGTTCCATGTTTGGAACATGGATATTTGTGGGGATATCACAATATCTCTTATTTAATTAATGCACCTATATACTTGGTAAAGGGTGGAAGGCTCAGCCTTATGCCTGGTGTTTTGTTCCACTCTTGCCGCCCTAGTTTCCGTCATATCGGTGTTATGTTCCCGGATTTTGCGTTCCTTACACGGTTGGGTTATAATGGGAACCCCTTGATAGTTTGCCTTGAATAAAACTCCTCCAGCAATGCCCAACATTGGTTTTACCATTCGCCACCTAGCCTCTTTTTCCCTTGGGTTCTGCAGACTCAAGGGTCATCTTTATTTTAACCCCCCCCCCGGGCCAGTGCTTCTCTAAGTGTTGGTCCGAACTGAGCTGCCTGCGGGGCCACCTCGGGAAACTTGAGGGTTGGTTTTACTCGTAGCTAGTCTCATCTGAGTGTGACCTGAGAACGAGATATGTGCAGCTCCTATCGGGATTTGTCGGCACATTCAGGCGGTGTTGCTGGACTTGTTTTACCATTGTCGAGGATGTCTTGTAACCGGGATGCCGAGTCTGATCGGATTGTCTTGGGAGAAGGAATATCCTTCGTTGACCGTGAGAGCTTGTGATGGGCTAAGTTGGGACACCCCTACAGGGATTTGAACTTTCGAAAGCCATGCCCGCGGTTATGGGTAGATGAGAATTTGTTAATGTCCGGTTGTAGAAAACCTAAAGTTTATCTTAATTAAAATGCATCAACCGCGTGTGTAACCGTGATGGTCTCTTTCCGGCGGAGTCTGGGAAGTGAACATGGTGTTGGAGTTATGTTTGGCGTAGGTTGTTCTAGGATCACTTCTTGATCAGAATTTCTCGACCGTGCTTTTGCCTTCTCTTCTCGCTCTCATTTTCGTATGTTAGCCACCAAATATGCTAGTCGCTTGCTGCAGCTCCACCTCATACCTTTTACCCTACCTATAAGCTTAAATAGTCTTGATCGCGAGGGTGTGAGATTATTGAGTCCCCGTGACTCACATAAACTTCCAAAACCAGCTTGCAGGTGTCGATGAAACCGTACATGTGACGCAACCAAGCTCAAGAAGGAGCTTGATGAAGATCGTGTTCGTTATGTCGTTTCCGTTTCCAGTTGATCAGTAGTGGAGCCCAGTTGGGACGATCAGGGATCTGTGTAGCTTTTGGGGTAGTCTTCTTTTATTTTGGTTCCGTAGTCGGACCTTGAGTGTATCTGGATGATGTAATGTTATATTCATGTAATTGTGTGAAGTGGCGATTGTAAGCCAACTATGTATCTTTTCCCCTTATGCATTACATTGTGTGAAGATTACCTCACTTGCGACATTGCTTTCAATGTGGTTATGCCTCTAAGTCATGCTTCGACACGTGGGAGATATAGCCGCATCGAGGGCGTTACAAGTTGGTAATCGGAGCCTTCCCCGACCTTAGGAGCCCCCTGCTTGATCGAATCGTTGGCGTTGTTGAGTCTAGAAAAATGTTTTGAGTCATTTAGGATTATATATTGGAGGGTTAGAAATTCTTTTTTACTCCTCAGTCCCTTCGTCGCTCTGGTGAGGCATCCTGACGTAGAGTTTTGACTCTTCTCTTCTCAAATTCACTAAAAAAATTTAGGATCACGCGGGTATCTTGGAATCATTCTGATGGTTTTGTGACGAGAACATTGTTCTTGGTGCCTCCTGTCAATTAGGGGTTGTGGCAGTGTCTCGGGAGTTGAGCTCCGAGGTGTTGTCGTCACAATTTTATCATTGCAGTTCTGGAATACCTGAGCTCGCCGACATCGAAAATCTCTTTTATGCAGTTGCTGGTGAGATAACCTCGACGCCATCCAGTACTGGGGCGGGAGTTCAGGAGTATTGCCATAACTCGTATAACGGATGCTTTTCGAAGGTTGAGGTAAACGATTTCCGAAGGTTTCTTCGTTATGTGTTGAAGGATGGATACAGCTGGGTATAGGATTTGCTAGTTTTGGGTGAGATATTATGCTTCCCATGTATCCCCAACACCTGATTGCATAACCAGAAAATTTCTGGAGTTTATAAGTGGGAATTCAAGTAGCTCATAGGATATCTTTCCGACGGATGTATGATATGAAATTGGAGTCCGACGTCTAGTGGTCCGCCTATCCACGGTTGGTTTTATAGTGGTCTCGTTGTGTCTTAAAGAGTCATTGGCTATGCCGACTCGGGGACGCTTCGTATGTCATGTGCACTGCCTTGTACATGATGGTGTTGTACGATCGAGCCCGTGTAGGCCCCTCCACGAAAACTTCGGACTAAATCTCTATCATATGTTTGTTCCGGCTTATTTTGCAAGTCAATTCTTTGTGTTGTTTTGAGTTGTGGTACTCGAGTTGCTTCAAAGTCAAGTGTGATTCCATACCTTTTTCCTAAGCGGTGTTCTCATACTCCTATGCGAATACCAATCCTTATTGTTCATCGAGATTGTTATGTCAATCCTTTTCAGCCGGCGTGTTTCTCTTCAAGTGGATCCGATCTTTTTCAACATCCGCAAGATCAACTCTAAGTATTCTCAACGGTGTTTGTTTCATTCGTCCCAAGCTGCCTTTGTTTTCCCCGCCCTCCCACCCTTGTTTCTTCAAGGACTCAGATTTCTTAATCAAGTATCCTTTTTATTGATGTGAAGTCTCCCCATTCTGTTCCATCAATATTCTTACCCGGTGGTTCTCGTGAAGATGCTCCACATGTTCCTCATTCTTCATTCTTTTCATCTCCGGTGGTTTCAAGTCAAGCTTTGTTGATCATATCCTTCTTTCTCGTTTCAAATACCTCCTCATGCCGGTGCACCTCTTAATCTTCCACTTCTCACTATTCAATTGTTCCGGAGTGCTCAAGATATCTTGAAGATTCGTGTTTCCACTCTACAGTCGTTCAAGCTCTTTCGAGGATGTTATCTCATTCAAGTCATTTAATTCAACCGGTGTAATCTCTCTCTTTAAATCTTTCAACGGTGTTTCTTTTGAGTGGGCCCTAACCCACAGGTTTTTCCCCAGGATCTTACCTGACTCTTCTAATTTTACCGGAGCTATTCTCAAATCTTTTAAAGTTTGACGTAAGAATGAATTTTTCATCAGTCAAATGCTTTTCTCCAAGATCTGTCAAATTCTTTTCATCATTGGCTCAACCTTTTCTATTCTTCATTCCGGAGTGCCTCAACAATTCTTGGTGGTGCTTCTCATCATCATTATCGACATTTGAAGACCGAAGAAGAGTTTCTCGGCAATCATATCCGTTCTTTTAAAGATTCGTGATTCTAGCTTGATGCCATACTCTCATAATTATTGTTGATTATGAGAATTCTTTTCACCTATTCGGAGCAATTCAAGATTCTTTTCAATTTGATTCTCCGGAGCCCATCTTTTCAGAAGACTTACTCGTTCTCAAACTTCAGCTCTCATTCTCCAAATCTTACCGGTGCTTCATTCAAGTATTATCTAATCAGCTCGTGATCTCTTCATTCTCTTGTATCTAAATTTTCAAGTATCCTTGTTCGTTTTCAAATTCTTACCGGTGATTCTTCCCTTTACTCCGTTCTTTTTCAATTCTTATGGTGGTTTGTTCAAGATTCTTCTTCCTTCGTTATCATATCAATTCATTCGTTTTTTTCCAAGCCTGCTGGTGGATCATTGAAGGCCTCTTCAAGTTTGTGCAATATCTATCTTAATCCTTTCTAAGAGAGTAGGTAGTATGCCAAATCCATTGTTTGTCATCAATTTAATTGGTGAAGGATACGCATAACATAATTCTTACTCTTGTTTCACCTAAGTGTTTAATTCCTTATTCCGGGGGCTCATCAAATTCTTGGTTTCATTTGTTTCATCTTTTCTTTCCCAGAGTTCCAAGCTCTCTCAATTATATCGTCGCGAAGATCCATCTAATAATTGCAAGTCTTAACCTTGTGTTTTCAACTTCTCTTTCCTTTCGTTTGATCATTCCTTTGTTTACCGGAGTTCTTCATGGAGGCTCTACATGATGGTTCACCAAGGATTTAATCCCTTCTCAAAGTGTTCATCGAGATTCATTTCAAAGGAGCTCAAGATTTCTTCATCTTGCATTTCGAAGTGCAATTCCTTCTACAGTATCATTTGAGGTGGTGCTATGTCATTCTTCATAACTTGAGTTCATGTTTCATGATTCACATGTTGTCAAGAATGAGGTATCTTAAATCCATCAATCTCTTCATTGGAGTTATCTTGGGTTATATTTCACCTAAAACCTTCCCTAAGGAATGTTGCTATTGGGGTGCTTATCAATAATCCAAGTTTCCTCCTATTCTCGCGATGAAAGATGTTTTCATCTCTCCGTCGCTCTCAAGCAAGCAATTGTTTTTGTTTGTGGCAGGTTTTCACCTCAAGTTTTTGAGATGTTTTCCATAAGCCCTCAACAAGCATGTTCTTTTCGTTGTTGATTTCCCAACAACTCCGTTCAATCCTTCTTTAAGGATGCTCTCTCAGATTCATTTGATGTAGAACATGTTGTTTTTTCTTCTCCGTTCTTTTCATTGCATTCTTTCATTTCTTCCTGAGGTTTGGTGATGTTGTTCTATTCAACTCATCATCTCGTTTTTTGGGTCAAAGTTCATGCTCTTTCCTTTGCTTATCCATTTAACCGGAGTATCGTGCCCTCTGTTCAAGTTCTCTCATCTTATCAAGTTTTACCTCCCTTCTCAACCGGAGTGCTGTCTAAAATCTTTCTTACCCCTTGTGCCATTATTTCAATAGTTCCGGAGGCAGTGTTTTGTTGTTTTCATCAAGTGTCCTCTCATCTTGTCTAGTTCATGCTCAAATTCTTCCATTTACAGTCAAAGTGCTATCCAAATTATATCAGTCTTATTCCTTCTCTATCTGGTTTTAACCGGAGTGTTGTGTCTATCATTACTCTTCTAACCAGAGTCTCATTCAAGTGCTTTCATATTGCAAAGCTCATATTCTTTACCTGCCATTCCAACCGGAGTGTTGCCGTATTTGATCTTTTATCATTCCTTCTACATCTCGTGTCAACCGAGGTGCTTGCATCTACTTCTTGTCCATTGTAACACTTTTTATTGTGTCTTTCATCCTACAAGGTTCTCATATGTTCCTTGTTCCTCTTTTCTAACGGATTGTTTTCAACTTCGTTCATCCCCATTGCATTCCTTCTTTCAATTTGTTCAACATCTCAAGGTTCTTTGGTTTCACCCGTTTGTCAAAGAAGCAACTTAGTTTTACCTCTTCTCTCCTCTTCCGTTTCCCTCCGGTGCCATCCTAGATCTCGGGACGAGATCCTCTCGTAGCGGTGGAGTGGTGTGACGCCCGGAGACCGTTGCGCCAGGTGTCTTCCAGTTGTTCGCTGTTGTTGCCTTGTCATTTTATTGTGTGTTGCATTTCATCATGTCATCATGTTCATTGCATCATCATGTTTTCAAAACTTGCATCCGTCCGGGTTCTCCCCGTTCCTTCCGTTGTCCGTTCTGAGCCCAACCACACTTGCACGCGTCCGCGGCACGTCCGAAATATTATTTTATAAGTGGCCGGAAAATGTTCTCAGAATGGGATGAGAGTTGGCGTGCGGTCTTGTTATAGTGTAGGTAGACCGCCTGCCAAGTTTCATCGCAATCGGAGTTTGTTTGACGCCCCAACGATTAACTATAGCGGCAGTATAGCCGGTCATACATCGGACGCTTCCGGTATCCGGAAACATGTGCCAGGCTTCCCCTCTCTTTCCTCCCTAGACTGTCTACACAGTCCACTACATACCGCCAGGCCCCGGAACCCTCTCTGCTCAGTGCATCGAACCCCTCGCGCACGTCCGACAGTTGTCCCGAACCCGACCTGGGGAGTGGTCACCGTTGGACTCAGAACATCCCCAAACATCTACAAAACATCTCCGTTTTGTTAATTGGGCTTCATAACCTATATTTTCTCGACCGCCCGATTGCTATCGGAGGATCCAAATCATCCCCCTTTTGTATATATATATAAACTCTAGTCCAACCCTAAAAACTAGGGATCTTGTCCCATCCTCCGCCGCCGCCAGCCCACTGTCTCCTCCTCCTTGGGATCCCCTCCCGATCCAAAAAACCACCATCGCCACTGCTCCTCCTCAGTTTTCCATGCCCAACCAACCGCCGCCACCCTATCCTTTGTTTTTCCTCACCAGCAACAACATGAGACAGCGCTTCCCCTCGTCTCTCTCCACGCCCGTGGCCGAGTAGGAGCGCTCGGCCTCATCTCGTCGCCCCGGGCCAGTGCTTCAAGGCCGGCCTTGTGCAGCTCCTCGTCGCCTCTCTTCTTCCACGCTGCTCTCTCTCCCTCTCTCTGTAACATCTCTGGCGCCTCACTTCTCTCTCTCACACAGGACCTCCCCACCGCTGGATTCGTACTGCTGCAGCCGTTCCCCGACGCTCTGCTGCCGCGATGGAACGATGGCCGCCGGACCTCCTCCTGTTGGCTTCTACTAGCGTGCCCTTCCTCCTCCTCGTCGTTCATCACCTGGCTGCCGGAGTCGCAAAGACTGCCAAGCCCCCCCCCCCATGTTCGCCAGGGCCTTCTCCGAGGTCGATCCGCCAAGTCCGCCGGCGGGAACGGCCTTCACCGCTCGGATCCGTCGATGCCTCGACCTGCCGCCTCGGATTCCGGCGACCCCAGTTCACCATTGCCGCGCCGAGACCCGCTGCCGCCTCGCTGTTGTCCTTCAGGGCCGCCATTCTGTCTCTGTCGAGCAGAGGATGAGCATCGCTGGGCTGCCTCCATCGCACGCGCGTGGGCCGGCCTCGCCCCGACCCAGCAGCACCCTCCGTTCCCCTGGGCCAGCCCTTCTCCTCCTCTGTTGTGCCGACCTGGGCCATGGCCCGTGGGTGAGCAGGCCCTCCCTCCAGCCTCCTGTGCATCTGGCCCAGCAGTTTTGGCCCATGTCATGTTTTTTCCTCTAGACGATTTTGTCTATTATCCAGAGTTTTGCCAGTTTTACAGTATAGCCCGTAAACATCATGCATTTTATAACTCTCCAACCGTGCATCGGATTAAAACAAACTTAATATGAAACTTGCTTAGAATTTCATCTAGTTTAATAATATGCAACTTTCATATATGTTTAAAATGTTTAAAATGTTGTTTGTTTAAATTTGCTTAAATAACTTGCTAAAATGGTTTAATTCATAACTAAATAATCATAGCTCGGTTTTAAATAATCTTTATATGTAAATAAGGTGGAAAATGCCTAGTTTAACATGGTGGCATTACTTTGCGTGTTTAATAACTCCAAAATGGTGTTTAGGGCAGAACAGTACCAAATTCAAATATTGCACATGGGGATTTTCCAGATTTGTTGTTTGCTATATCCGGCCTCATTTAAACTTGCCTAGATATGTAGTTTTCTTTGCTTCACCCTCTTGCCATGTTAACCAACATTTAACATTGTTGGGTACACAAACGAGATCGAACTAAATAACGTGAATGTGGTGTTCCGTCAATATGCAACTCGTTGCATATTGAGCTCCACTTAATTTGTAGAATTGTTTGTGCACTTTGCCATGCCATGCTTCATTAAACCGGACATGCATCATACTTGGTTGTGCATCATGCCATGCTTATGTGAGGGTTGTTTACTATGTTGTTTGCTACTTTCCGGTGTTGCTTCTTTGGGTTGGTTCCGATAACGTCGCGTTTGTGAGGACCCATTTGTCTACGTCCGTTTGTCTTCTTCATGGACTCGTTCTTCTTCCTTGCGGGATCTCAGGCAAGATCACCATACCCTCGAAATCATTTCTATCTTTGCTTGCTAGTTGCTTGCTCTTTTGCTTTGCCTATGCTACGATACCTACCACTTGCTTATCATGCCTCCCATATTGCCATGTCAAACCTCTAACCCACCTTGTCCTAGCAAACCGTTGTTTGGCTATGTTACCGCTTTGCTCAGCCCCTCTTATAGTGTTGTTAGTTGCAGGTGAAGATTGGAGCTTGTTCCATGTTTGGAACATGGATATTTGTGGGGATATCACAATATCTCTTATTTAATTAATGCACCTATATACTTGGTAAAGGGTGGAAGGATCGGCCTTATGCCTGGTGTTTTGTTCCACTCTTGCCACCCTAGTTTCCGTCATATCGCTGTTATGTTCCCGGATTTTGCGTTCCTTACACGGTTGGGTTATAATGGGAACCCCTTGACAGTTCGCCTTGAATAAAACTCCTCCAGCAATGCCCAACATTGGTTTTACTATTCGCCACCTAGCCTCTTTTTCCCTTGGGTTCTGCAGACTCAAGGGTCATCTTTATTTTAACCCCCCCCCCCCAGCCAGTGCTTCTCTAAGTGTTGGTCCGAACTGAGCTGCCTGCGGGGCCACCTTGGGGAAACTTGAGGGTTGGTTTTACTCGTAGCTAGTCTCATCTGAGTGTGCCCTGAGAATGAGATATGTGCAGCTCCTATCGGGATTTGTCGGCACATTCGGGCGGTGTTGCTGGACTTGTTTTACCATTGTGGAGGATGTCTTGTAACCGGGATGCCAAGTCTGATCGGATTGTCTTGGGAGAAGGAATATCCTTCGTTGACTGTGAGAGCTTGTGATGGGCTAAGTTGGGACACCCCTGCAGGGATTTGAACTTTCGAAAGCCGTGCCCGCGGTTATGGGCAGATGGGAATTTGTTAATTTCCGGTTATAGAAAACCTAAAGTTTATCTTAATGAAAATGCATCAACCGCGTGTGTAACCGTGATGGTCTCTTTCCGGCGGAGTCCGGGAAGCGAACACGGTGTTGGAGTTATGTTTGGCGTAGGTTGTTCTAGGATCACTTCTTGATCAGAGTTTCTCGACCGTGCTTTTGCCTTCTCTTCTCTCTCTCATTTGCGTATGTTAGCCACCAAATATGCTAGTCGCTTGCTGCAGCTCCACCTCATACCTTTTACCCTACCTATAAGCTTAAATAGTCTTGACCGCGAGGGTGTGAGATTGCTGATTCCCCGTGACTCACAGATACTTCCAAAACCAGCTTGCAGGTGCCGATGAAACCGTACAGGTGACGCAACCAAGCTCAAGAAGGAGCTCGATGAAGATCGTGTTCGTTATGTCGTTTCCGTTTCCAGTTGATCAGTAGTGGAGCCCAGTTGGGACGATTGGGGATCTGTGTAGCTTTTGGGGTAGTCTTCTTTTATTTTGGTTCCGTAGTCAGACCTTGAGTGTATCTGGATGATGTAATGTTATATTCATGTAATTGTGTGAAGTGGTGATTGTAAGCCAACTATGTATCTTTTCCCCTTATGTATTACATGGGTTGTGTGAAGATTACCTCACTTGCGACATTGCTTTCAATGCGGTTATGCCTCTAAGTCGTGCTTCGACACGTGGGAGATATAGCCGCATCGAGGGCATTACATTGGCGGTGGCTCCATATCGTAAAACGTGATGAATCTTTCTCCTTGATTTTTTTTCTCCCCGAACACGAATATATAGAGTTGGACTTGAGGTCGGTGGAGCACTAGGGAGCCCACGAGGCAAGGGGCGCGCCCAGGGGGGTAGGCGCGCCCCCACCCTCGTGGACAGGGTGTGGGCCCCCTGGCCTTGATTCTTTCGACAGTATTTTTTATATATTCCAAAAATATTCTCCATTGATTTTCAGGTCATTCCGAGAAAGTTTATTTCTGCACAAAAATAACACCATGGCAATTCTGCTGACAACGGCGTCAGTCCGGGTTAGTTCCATTCAAATCATGCAAGTTAGAGTCCAAAGCAAGGGCAAAAGTGTTTGGAAAAGTAGATACGATGGAGACGTATCAACCGGCGAACCGGCGTGATTCGTCTGGTTCACCGGCCCGGTCCGCCCGAACCCGTGAATTGCACCTAGTACGCCCGGTTTTTCTCTAAACCGCCCCGAGCCGGCCGACGGGCCCAGTGTGAGCACTCCCAGTCAATCTCTCGCCCGTGCGCATTTTAACTACCTGTCACACGCCTTAAAACGACTGTCTTTCTGGATTTTTTATCTCAGTGCATGTTGTCATGTGTGTATCTCGGTAACCGTGCATCATGTGAACATGTGTTGTATATCAAAGTTGTTCTACTCTTCGTGATCTACATGTTGGTGTGATTTGCATGCATGTTACTGTCCACATTGATGCCATTATCCTCGTCGCAAAAGTGCTATATGATGTTAACTGCTGTCTGTTAACACAACTTGATGATTTATCTTTTTCGTTGCATTTTGTGTGTGCATCCTATGAGCATGATATCTACATGTTTTATGAGCTACAAATGCCATATTTACAGGGGTGCAAGTTTTGTATTTTTTTGATCTATGTGGTGACTAGCACAAGCATGCAAAGTAGGCTTCATAATGTTGTTGTTTTCAGACACTTGCTATGTCCTTATCCTGTTACATTTTGATGCCATGTAAAATTGTTGCTACCATGAGATCCATGCACATGTTTAGATAGTTCAGTGAGCATGTGTTGAAGATGGGATATTGATCTATCCATTCATGCCTCTGGTTGAAATTATGGGGTACTCCAGAATGTCATTTCCTTGCTCTACTTTTTATAAATATTATTCCTGACAGATTGTTAACATGATATTCAATATTGCCATGTGTTTTGCTAGCGATGCATGTACCCTATGAGCTTGCTCCTGCCATTCTTAGCTTCTTGAATATGTATACTTCATGTAGGTTACCTTTCCATGTCATGTAATGCCTTGTGGTGAGTGAATTGAGCTTGCAAAGTTGCTATCATGAATCTGTTTCTGCCATGCTCCGTTTTTCTTCTAAGTCTGAAATTGTTAGTATAACTTTCCATATTTGGTTGGGTACCACATTATTTTCCATGCCTCTTTGGGTTATGATAAGTAAGGGAGTTTTGTTAAGTGTGTTTAGCACTAGCATGACATGCCTTTTTCCATGATATGTTCCTGTAGCATGATGTTTGCTTGCTCTAAACATTGCTTTTTGATGTTGTTTTGACATGATTAGTATTTTCTCTAAGTCTGTGATGATGATATCATTTGCATTTTTGCCATGCTATTTTGAGCTTGTTCTAGTGAGAACTAGCAGGAGCTTAGTGTTCATGTTTTGTAGAGCTTCATTTTTTACTTTATGCTCATATGCTTTGTCGCTATGTTGGAGTGCAGAAGCATAGTTCCTTGTTGCATTCTAAATGCTATGATGCTGTTAACCGCATATTTGCATCCTCCTTGTTTTGCTTGTCATTTGCAAACCGTGCATCCATTTCCGGTGATCCTTATATCGATTTCGACTGAAATCGCCTCATCTTTCCAGCGGCATACTTGTTTTGACAAGTTTATGCCTTGATCATTCTTTCCCTTCCGGAGCACGCATATGCATTGCACATCATATCTTGCATTTCATGCCATGTCTAGCATCATGTAGCTTGTGCATTGCATCGTGTTTGATTGTTGTTCCGTTGCTTGTGTTCTTACTTTGGGTAGAGCCAGGAGACGAGTACGTGAACGAGGAACCTGTTGAGTATGCTAACGAGGAGCAAGCTTTCGACAACTCTGAGTACATTGCAGGCAAGATGACCATACCCTCGATATCACTTCTATCTTTGCTTGCTAGTTGTTCGTTCTATCGCTATGTCGCGCTACCTACCACTTGTTATATCATGCCTGCCATATTGCCATGTCAAGCCTCTAACCCACCTTCCTAGCAAACCGTTGTTTGGCTAAGTTACCGTTTTTGCTCAGCCCCTCTTATAGCGTTGTTAGTTGTAGGTGAAGTTGAAGCTTGTTCCATGTTGAAACATGGTTATGTTGGGATATCACAATATCTCTTATTTTAATTAATGCATCTATATACTTGGTAAAGGATGGAAGGCTCGGCCTTATGCCTGGTGATTTGTTCCACTCTTGCCGCCCTAGTTTTTGTCATACCGGTGTTATGTTCCTTGATTTTGCATTCCTTACGCGGTTGGGGTTATAGGACCCCCTTGACAGTTCACTTTGAATAAAACTCCTCCAGTAAGGCCCAACCTTGGTTTTACATTTGCCTAACAACCTATAACTTTCCCTTGGGTTCTGCAGACCCGAGGGCCATCT
>NC_041392.1:85185041-85197051 GCF_002162155.2 Triticum dicoccoides
GCTCCTCTGAGTGTTGGTCCGAACCGAGTAGACTGCAGGGCCACCCGGGGGAAACTTGAGGGTTGGTTTTACTCGTAGGATGTCTCATCCGTTGTGCCCTGAGAATGAGATATGTGCAGCTCCTATCGAGATTTGTCGGCATAGTCGGGTGGCTTTACTGGTCTTATTTTACCATTGTCGAAATGTCTTGTAACCGGGATTTCGAGACTGGTCGGGTCTTTCCGGGAGAAGGAATATCCTTCGTTGACCGTGAGAGCTTGTGATGGGCTAAGTTGGGACACCCCTGCAGGGTATAAACTTTCGAGAGTCGTGCCCGTGCTTATGTTGCAGATGGGAATTTGTTAATATCCCGTTGTAGAGAACTTGACACTTGACTTAATTAAAATGAATCAACCGCATGTGTAGCCGTGATGGTCTCTTTTCGGCGAAGTCCGGGAAGTGAACACGGTTTTGTGTTATGTTTGAATGTAAGTAGCTTCAGGATCACTTCTAGCTTCACAACTGTTGCGTAGCTTCTCATCTTACTCTTATTTGCATATGTTAGCCACCATATTTGCTTAGCGCTTGCTGCACCTCCACATCATTACCTTATCCTACCCATAAGCTTAAATAGTCTTTGATCTCGCGGGTGTGAGATTGTTGAGTCCTCGTGACTCAGGGATACTTCCAAAACAGTTGCAGGTGCCAATAATACCGGTGCAGGTGATGCTACCGAATCAAGTGGGAGTTCGACGAGGACCTTGGTCGTCACTATGTGTCGTTTCCTGATGTGACGTGGCGAGTGTAAGCCAACACTATTTATCCCCGTCTTATTCATTACATGGGATATTTGTGAAGATGATCCTTCTTGCGACAAAACCACTATGCGGTTATGTCTCTAAGTCGTGCCTCAACACATGGGAGCTATAGCCGCGTCGTGGGTGTTACATCAACCTCTTTTGGCCTGGCCGACCTCAGTGCACCTACTGAGGCCCACCCAAAATCATCTCTATTCAAACCCTGACGAGATGAGTGACTTGCTCTTCCTCCCGGCAGATCCTATTCCCCGCATAGGTTGGGGAGTAGCAACAATCTCGAACCTCTCCCTCCATGCTAGTTACGATTTGGGCTGGCCTAATTAGCAAGGCTCCTCTTCCCAGACCAGTTTTCTTTTCTATTTCTACCTTTTTCTTTGTTCTTTTCTTCTATTATTTTTTCTTTATTAAGTTTTCATTTTGTTTCTTTTTCTTTTCTTTTTTCCTTTCATTTAGTGAATTTTTTCAAATTCATGAACATTTTTGAAATCATGAACACACTTTTAATTAGCGAATAATTTTTCAAATCTTGAACATTATTTTAAATTCATGAACATTTTTTTAATATAGGAACATTTTCCAAATTTGTGATCTTATTTGGAAATTAAGGAACATCTTTTAAATTACGTGAACATTTTTTGAAATTTCTAAAAATAAAATAAAATTCGAGAACATTTTCTAAAATTCATGCACATTTTCTTACCGGAATATTTTTGGATTCGTGATAACTTTTTGAAATCCAATAATATTTTGTGATGTATTGAAAAAAATTAAATTCAAAAACATTTTTTGAAACACAAGAATATTTTTCAAATTCGTGAACAATTCTTAAGTTCCAAGAACATTTTTTGAAATCATGATTTTTTTTTCTAAATTCTGAGAATATTTTCAATACTTATTTTTTTATAACAAACTTAAATCCCGAAGATTTGTTTAGAATTTGGGATTCGTGAATTTTTTTCAAAGTTTATTTTAAAAAGGAAAAAGCAGAAGCAAACAAAAAAACAAAAACAAACCAGGGGCGGTGCGCCCTGCACTTGGGCCGGCCCAAAGCCTGCGCAAGGGAGGGATGTATCGATCGATTGACGCACCACGTTGTACAAAATTTCAGTGGCATTGTAGACTTGTAGTATTTCCTCTCTGATGTATTGACATTGTAGTACTGTTGAACTAAGTGAACTAAAATGTCCAGTTACAAAGTTACAAGGAATTCAAGGAAATAAAATGTCCAAAAGTTACATTGTTCCTCTCTGATGCTTGGATGTCCAAAAGTTCAATGTTTTGTTGGACAAAGTTACAAGGAATTCAAGGAAATAAAATGCAAGTACATAACTTCCAGTTGCCATATTTCAGTAACTACAGACTATTCGTTGGTTGAAAACAGCCGGCAAAACAAGCATTTCACCTCATGGGTTACTAATTTAGTAAGGAACACTTTTTGTAAAATGAAGGAAGTTAATGAAGAAGTTACAGATTAAAAACGTGACTCTATGAATGATGTTTCCCTTAAATTCTACTCCCGATGACATGAAGAAGTTTCAGAAGTCCATAAATATGTATGCTTTGCTGCAGTCCTTCTCGAAAGTTTCACTCTTCGGCTGCACTACCTTCTTCCACCTTTCATGCAACCTAAGAAGTTCTATACGTACCTCCTCATAAGTCCTTTCAGGCCATCCAGACCTACGTTATGTGTGAGCCAACTCATTCATTATGGTGTCACTACCGATGAATTTGTCCCATGGAACTATCCTATTGTCCATCCTGAAATCGGTGTCTAGCCTGAGAAGACATTTGCTCATCTCAGTTGAAAACTTCAATCAAAAGGATAATCGGACATCTCGACTACACTACACTGGACTGCTTATCCACCTCCGTGTGAAGGGGGTTTTATAGGTAAAGAGGAGAAAATGGCGGGAAAGAACAACTGGTGTACATATAGCGGGAACGGGTTGGCGGGAACATACGGAGGAAAAGAGTTGGCGGGAAAATATTGACAGGAAGGGTTGCGCATTTTTTTCAATGTTTAAGATGGGAAATGGTTGCGCAACATTCGTAAGTCATAATTAAAAAAAACTTTTCGGCCTACCGCAAGCAGAAGAGTGCAGCCATGCAACTTCGGCCTACCGTTCACGCGAAAAGTTGAGGCCCAAGGACTCTTCGGTCTACAATTGACCAAAGAGTACTCTTCGACCTATAGGAGGCTGAAGAGTCCTTTTCAGCCCAGTTGGGGCACTCTTCGACCAATGCGAGGCTGAAGAGCCTTCTTCGGGCAACAGCAGGCCGAAGAGGCCACTCTTCGGCTAACCGGAGGCCGACGGAGGGCTAGTTTTGGTTTTCTTGCATAAGCACGTATAGATTCCGAATTTACTACAAATACCATCATAGTTTTGAAAAAAAAATCCAGATGAAGACCAACGGTGCAGCCTCTTGTTCCACAAGCAGCCCAATACTTCTACTCATCCCCGTGAAATTAGCTCCGTTCTTCGCCTCAATCTTGCACAAGCGGCACGAAATTGAGTTACTCACATTATTTTCGTTTTGTGCTTAATTCTAGAGGTACTTATTCGATTAGGGAGGTTGCTCAAGATAAAGAGAACAGCGGGAAGCTTAATTCTTATTCTTTCTGGGATCCAGCCACCGACGTCCAACCATATCTGAGGTGCTCTTATTCCTTGTGTTGTGTATAATTAATTTAAGCCACTTGTGTGGTGATGTCTTCTAGAAAATACTTAGCCGGTTACCATAGAAGGTAAGAAAGTAAACAGATAGATGCACTTGGTTGACAAGGAGCAGTTAATTTATATCCCACAGTAAGATATAGGAGTATATAGTAAGTTCGGACGACATTCACTGTATAGATCGGGAGGATCTGGAAAAAAGAGTCAGGACATTAACTTCTAATAACTTCATATAAAATCTCCAAAGTAATATTAACTTTATATCCGACAGTAGCACACAAGCTTCAGCAACAATCAGTTCTATCAAAGCTTATTTGTGTTCTTTGAAGAAAGATGGTACATTGGGTACAAGTAAAAAAAAAATTGAGGTCATGGAACCACTGAACCACAATTTTTTTCTTAGTAGCATGTTCAATTCCATCCAGCACTTTGTCTAGTGTCGCTATGGTGTTTCTCTTGCCTAAATCTACACCAAGGTACTATGATATTAGCAACTTGAAACTCCCTCCAACGTACACTTTCTTTAGTACTTGCTGTGTTTGTCTTCAACGTACGCTTTGTTTCGTAGCTATTGTGTTTGTCTTCCCTACAGATCAAAACCCAAGTACTCGCGTTCTGCCTGCAATTGTATATTGCACCGAAGCTGCCTAATATCATACCGAAGCTGTATGATATTAGCAAGTTGAAACTGCCTCCAACGTACGCTTTGTTCCGTAGCTATTGTGTTTGTCTTCCCTACAGATCAAAACCCAAGATTTATTGCCTGCAATTGTATATGCTGAACCCGCGTGCGTACGCGTACGTATGACATGTGAAAGCAAGCAATTGCATTGCATTGGTGCAGAGCTAAACATGCGTGTAGGGGCCAAATAAAAAGAATGACACAATTATTGGATGCATTGATATCTGGCCGAAGGAGGTATAGCAGATGAATTGTTTGGCCATCTCACTTCACTAACTAGACGATACCGCAGACATTGTTGTGGTAATGTTCTACACTATATCTCGATAAGATTTAGTTGTATCGAACATGAAATTTTTCATACATATTTACATGTTGACGTGAGTTTTTTCCTATGCGTGGTTGCATGTTGTGGTGTTTCTTTTTCATGCATATTGCTTGCTTAGGTCATATGCTTACATGTTGAGAGAAATTCCAAATGAGGACTTGCTATTTAGATATAGAAGATGATAAATGATGATCAAAACTCCCTTCTTTTGAAGGCTCCGTAAAATATACGCAGCAATAGAAATCCCCATATGTGGTACGTCTGGTTTACAAAGCCAGGTTTTGATAAAAATAGTTCCGGAAACAAATCATGTCAAGCAAAATTAATCAAGGTGTTCTGTTGATAGATGTGTAGTTTTTTTTAAATGGAGGAGGACCCCCGGCCTCTGCATCTGGACGATGCATGCAGCCACTTTATTAATTATTCACACAATACCTCACTAGTAGAAAACAGGGCTTTGGTCCAGGCCGGGTCAGCCCATTAGTCCCGGTTCAGTCCAGAACCGGGACCAATGTGGGCATTGGCATTGGTCCCGGTTCATGAGCCCAGGGGGCCGGCCGGGCCACGTGGGCCATTGGTCCCGGTTCATCTGAACCTTTTGGTCCCGGTTGATGGGATGAACCGGGACCAATGGGCCTCGCTCCTGGCCCACCACCATTGGTCCCGGTTGGTGGCTTGAACCGGGACCAAAGGCTCCCCTTTAGTCCTGGCTCATGTCACCAACCGGGACCAATGAGGTGTCTATATATACCCCTCGCTCGCGAGCAGAGCACCCCAGTGCTCTGTTTTTCTCTGGCCGAGGGGGAGAGGTCTTGGTGGTGCCCTAGCTCACCTCCTATGCACACAAGGTGTTCGATGGAATGCCCGAGCCACACTACTTAAGCTTTCTCCTCTTCAAGCTCGACCTCCAAGCTCCATTTTCCATAATATTTGTCTAGGTTTAGCGGTCCGTCACGGCCCGTCCCCGTCTTCACCGCCGTCGATCACCCGCGCCGAGCTCATCGCCGGCACCACCGTGGTGAGCCTCTTGTTCTTATCTTCTTTCTAAAAGGAAAAATATTCTTACTTGTATGTTTACATAGATACTTGTATTATTTTCTTACTTTAATTATTGCATCTTATATAGTGCGATGGTTTTGGTATCCGCCCCCGTCGGCCCTCGTCCTGTCTATGATTCGGATGTGGTATATATATTATATTTATAACTATTGGTTCATTTATTGTTTATGAAAATTATGCCGACCAACGTGACATAGATTTTATTTATGTAGGATGTATGTGAATCGGAAATGCCAACCGACCCTATTGTCGAGAGGTTAAATTTAGTTGAAGAAGAAAACAATTTGTTGAAGGAAAAAATAAAAAAATGAGGAGGAGAAGATGATATTGGAGTTGCATGTTGCGGATGTCGTCGATGATCACAAGATCAAGATGGATGCAATGCGCTTGAAGATTAGAAAGATTAGAAAATATACCATTCATACTGAGGCTTGGTATCATTATGCCGTTGGATCAATTGTTACCTTGGTTGCGATTATGATCGCATTTGTTTTCGCATTGAAATGTTTTACATAGTTTCAATGTATGGTTTAATTAATTAGATGCTCTGGAGAGCTATATGTTGTTAGATGCGAACTATGTATGCACTTTGGTTTTAATGTGATGATGAACTTCTATTAATTTGGACACTTAATTATATATAATGCACGCAGATGAACCGGCAATGGATGTACGGTGACAGACACACCTGCGAGTACATTAAGGGCGTGCATGAGTTTCTCGATGCGGCTGAGGCAAACAAGCAGAATGGTTTTATGTGTTGTCCATGCACTGAATGTGGGAATACGAGGTCTTACTCTAACCGGAAAATGCTTCACTCCCACCTGCTTTACAAGGGTTTCATGCCACACTATAATGTTTGGACGAGGCATGGAGAAATAGGGGTTATGATAGAAGACGGCGAAGAAGAAGAGTATGATGACAACTATGTGCCCCCTGAATACGGTGATGCTGCAACGGGGGGAGCTGGTGAAGATCAAGAGGAACCAGACGATGTGCCCAATGATGCTGCAACGGGTGAAGCTGCTGAAGATCAAGAGGAACCAGACGATGTGCCCGATGATGATGATCTCCGCCGGGTCATTGTCGATGCAAGGACGCAATGCGAAAGTCAAAAGAAGAAGCTGAAGTTCAATCGCATGTTAGAGGATCACAAAAAAGGGTTATACCCCAATTGCGAAGATGGCAACACAAAGCTCGGTACTGTACTGGAATTGCTGAAGTGGAAGGCAGAGAATGCTGTGGCTGACAAAGAATTTGAGAAGCTACTGAAAATATTAAAGAAGAAGCTTCCAAAGGATAACGAATTGCCCGACAGTACATACGCAGCAAAGAAGGTCGTATGCCCTCTAGGATTGGAGATGGATAAGATATATGCATGCCCTAATGCCTGCATCCTCTACCGCGGTGCATACAAGGATCTGAACGCATGCCCGGTATGCGGTGCATTGCGGTATAAGATCAGACGAGATGACCCTGGTGATGTTGACGGCGAGCCCCCCAGGAAGAGGGTTCCTGCGAAGGTGATGTGGTATGCTCCTATAATACCACAGTTGAAACGTCTGTTCAGAAACGAAGAGCATGCCAAGTTGATGCGATGGCACAGTGAGAACCGAAAGAAAGATGGGAAGTTGAGAGCACCCGCTGACGGGTCGCAGTGGAGAAAAATCGAGAGAAAGTACTGGGATGAGTTTGCAAAGGACCCAAGGAATATATGGTTTGCTTTAAGCGTGGATGGCATTAATCCTTTCGGAGAGCAAAGCAGCAATCACAGCACCTGGCCCATGACTCTATGTATGTATAACCTTCCTCCTTGGATGTGCATGAAGCGGAAGTTCATTATGATGCCAGTTCTCATCCAAGGCCCTAAGCAACCCGGCAACGAAATTGATGTGTACCTAAGGCCATTAGTTGAAGAACTTTTACAGCTGTGGAGTGGAAACAATGTACGTACGTGGGATGAGCACAGACAGGAGGAATTTAACCTTAAGGCATTGCTGTTCGTAACCATCAACGATTGGCCCGCTCTGAGTAACCTTTCAGGACAGACAAACAAAGGATACGACGCATGCACGCACTGTTTAGATGACACTGAAAGTATATACCTAGACAAATGCAGGAAGAATGTGTACCTGGGCCATCGTCGATTTCTTCGACCAACCACCAATGTCGAAAGAAAGGCAAGCATTTCAAAGGCGAGACAGATCACCGGAAGAAGCCCGCCATGCATACCGGTGATCACGTACTTGCTATGGTCAATGATTTACACTACGTAATCTTTGGAAAGGGTCCCGGTGGACTAGCTGTTCCGAATGACGCTGAGGGACATGCACCCATGTGGAAGAAGAAATCTATATTTTGGGACCTACCCTACTGGAAAGACCTAGAGGTCCGCTCTTCAATCGACGTGATGCACGTGACGAAGAACCTTTGCGTTAACCTGCTAGGCTTCTTGGGCATGTATGGGAAGACAAAAGATACACCTGAGGCACGGGATGACCTGCAACATTTGCACGAAAAAGACGGCATGCCTCCGAAGCAGTATAAAGGTCCTGCCAGCTACGCTCTTACGAAAGAAGAGAAATAAATCTTTTTTGAATGCCTGCTCAGTATGAAGGTCACGACTGGCTTCTCGTCGAATATAAAGAGAATAATAAATATGCCAGAGAATAAGTTTCAGAACCTAAAGTCTCATGACTGCCACGTGATTATGACGCAACTGCTTCCGGTTGCATTGAGGGGGCTTCTACCGGAAAACGTCCGATTAGCCATTGTAAAGCTATGTGTATTCCTCAATGCAATCTCTCAGAAGGTGATCGATCCAGAAATCGTACCAAGGCTAAGGAGTCATGTGGCGCAATGTCTTGTCAGTTTCGAGCTGGTGTTCCCACCATCCTTCTTCAATATCATGACGCACGTCCTAGTTCATCTAGTCAACGAGATTGTCATCCTGGGGCCCGTATTTCTACACAATATGTTCCCCTTTGAGAGGTTCATGGGAGTCCTAAAGAAATATGTCCGTAACCGCGCTAGGCCAGAAGGAAGCATCTCCATGGGCCATCAAACAGAGGATGTTATCGGGTTTTGTGTTGACTTCATTCCTAGCCTTAAGAAGATAGGTCTCCCTAAATCGCGGTATGAGGGGAGACTGACTGGAAAAGGCACTCTTGGAAGAGACTTAATAATATGCAGGGACGGATATTCTTGGTCTCAAGCACACTACACAGTTCTACAGAACTCTACCTTGGTGACCCCGTATGTCGATGAACACAAGAACAGTCTGGGTCCAAACACCCGAAGCAGTGCGACGACTGGATTACATGTGAACACATCAGGACTTTCAGCAGTTGGTTGGAAACACGTCTCAGAGGTGACAACACTGTTTGTGATGAGTTGTACTTGTTGTCCAGGGGATCATCTTTGACTGTATTAACTTACAAAGGATACAAGATAAATGGGAATACATTTTACACGATCGCCCAAGATCAAAAGAGCACCAACCAAAACAGCGGTGTCCGCTTTGATGCAGCAACCGAGAGCGGAAAGGACACATATTATGGTTACATAGTGGACATATGGGAACTTGACTACGGACCTGATTTTAAGGTCCCTTTGTTTAAGTGCAAATGGGTCAATCTGTTAGGCGGCGGGGTACAGGTAGACCCACAGTACAGAATGACAACAGTGGATCTGAAAAATCTTGGGTACACTGACGAACCGTTCGTCCTAGCCAATGATGTGGCACAGGTTATCTATGTGAAGGACATGTCTACCAAACCAAGAAAAAGAAAAGATAAGGAAGCGAATACATCATACGATGAGCCAAAGCGCCACATAGTTCTTTCAGGAAAAAGGGACATCCTGGGAGTGGACGGCAAGACAGACATGTCTGAAGATTATGAAAAGTTTCATGAAATTCCTCCCTTCAATGTCAAGGCTGACCCAAGCATCCTGATAAACAATGAAGATTATCCATGGTTACGGCGCAATAAGCAAATGACACAAGCGAAGAAAAAATGAAGACTTTCTCCCGCAACTATTATGATGATACCATGCCAACTTTGTAACACACGAACATGCTACCATTGTTCGTTTTGTACATGCACATGCTACGTGGGTGAAATTATGATACCATGCCAACTTTCAACTTTTTTAGAGTTCATTTGAAATGCTTTCATGTCTTATGGTTCGGCCCTCGTAATACCATGACCATTAGTCCCTGGCCCATGCCAACTTTCAACTTTCAACTTTCTAAAACTAATGGCACTAATAAAAAGTTTATAATTTTGCTCCTCGCCCCTGGCCCATGACCATTAGTCCCGGTTTGTGCCACAAACCGGGACTAAAGGGTTGGTCCTCGTTGTGGGCAGAGTTTAGTCCCACCTCGCCAACCGAAGGGGGCTCACACCGGTTTATAAGCCCTTCCCTCTCTGCCTTGTTGAGCTCCTCTCAAAGTGAAAATAGATGCCGTAATAGAGAAAAGTTTAACCTAAATTCATAGTGAATTTCTCTGAAATTCATAGAAATTTACTAGGAATTTAGGTTGAATTTTCTCTATAAGCGCATCTATTCTCATTTTTTAGTAAGTTAATCACAAACTTGTGATTCAAACAATTTTCAAAGAATTCAAATTTTAACTATCCAAATTTGAAAACTAATGGCACTAACAGAAAGTTTATAATTTTTCTAAAACTAATGGCACTAACAGAAAGTTTATAATTTTACTAACCTAAAAGCAAATAGAATTAAAAATTAAAGCAAAAAAAAGAAAATAAATAATGCAAAAAACAAATCAAAAAAACAGGAAAAAAACTATTTTTATAGTAAAGTTAATCACAAAATAAAATAAATAAAGAAACAAAGAAAACAAAAAAACTAAAAAAGTGTTTTCAAATTTGAAAACCAATGGCACTAACAGAAAGTTTATAATTTTTCTAAAACTAAAAGCAAAAAGAATAAAAAAAATAAAGCAAAAAACAAAAGAAAATAAATAATGCAGAAAACAAAACAAAAAAACTGGAAAAAAATAGCAACAATAAGTATTTTGTTGTAAGCAGAAACAAAATAAAATAAATAAAGCAACAAAGAAAACAAAAAAACAAAAAAAGTGTTTTCAAATTTGAAAACTAATGGCATTAGCAAAAAGTTTATAATTTTTCTAAAACTAAAAGCATAAAGAATTAAAAAAATAAAGCAAAAAACAAAATAAAATAAATAAAGCAACAAAAAAGCAAAAAATGCCACCTACTGGGCCCCCACGGCCTGTATATGACTAGAAACCCATCCAAGAGCCAGGATTCAGGCCCGTAGGAGGCCCAGTAGGCCCACAGGCATAGCAGTGACAATTAGGCCCGTAAGCCTGCAATGGAGAGGAGCTCGAGAGGGGTGCGGCAGTGGGGCTTATAAACCACTGTGCACCCCTCTCAACTAGCGAGGTGGGACTAAACTTTCGACGCAGCAGCCGCACAAGGCCTTTGGTCCCGGTTGGTGCCACCAACCGAGACCAAAGGCTTCTGGCACCAACCGAGACTAATGCCCACCTTTAGTCCCGGTTGCTGCCATGAACCGGGACTAAAGGCTGTGCTATACAAGTCCACACTTAGGAAATTTTCGCCAACTGCTCCATTCCCCATCACCGACGCCACCAGGCTGCTCGTCCTCCTCGTCGCCGTCGCCGCGCCCTGCCCCATCCCCGCGTGCTTGTCGTCGCTGCGCCCTGCCCCGTCGCCGTCGCCGCACCCTGTCGCTGCCGTCCGCCCTGCCCCGAGCCCCGCCTCCTCGTCCCCGTCGCCGTGTGCCACCCCGAGCCTGCGGCCGTCCCTGTCGCCGTGTGCCACCCCGAGCCCGTCGTCCCCGTCACCGCGTGCCGCCCCGCGCACGCCGTCCCCGTCGCCGGCATCCCTGAGCCCGCCGTCCTCCTTCCCGTCGCCGGCCTCCTCTCCCCGTCGCCGCCCGCCCCCAGTGAGCTCCCCCTTTCCCATCCCCGTCGCCGACGACGCCACCCATTGCCGCCGCTGCTCTCTGTTTATGGATATGGCTATATATGCATGTATTTTCTCTGTGTATATATGTTCATATATGCAAAAGTTAAATTTTTAGAAAATCATCTATATATGTTCATATATGGAAAAGTTCTATATGAATGTGGCTATATGTATGTTCATGGAAAATAATTTTGCTCGATGATCTTTTTGTTCACGATGTTCATATAATTTTTTCATGTATGTATAAATGTCGATATGAATTGTACCTATGATGTTTTTTTATTCATAGATGAATATGTATGTGGCTATGTATGTGTATGTGGCTATGTGAATATGCAAAGAAGAGGAGATGAAGAAGATGATATATTTTCTTATTCGTGGGTGTGTCGAGAGGGTCATCGATAACTTTAGTGGATTTTAGGTTATTTTCATTTTAGGTCATTTTAGGTCGTGGGTGTGTCGAGAGGGCGGCCAAGGGGTCGAGG
>NC_041392.1:85197961-85242539 GCF_002162155.2 Triticum dicoccoides
AGCGGTAGAGGAGAAACCCTAAATAGAAAGTATCGTCGGTGTGAGATACATGTACCGTCGGTGTCGGACACTACATCCACGTCCCACAAGTGGCGCGGGCTTCGACGCCCACGTCACTTCTGGGACGTGGATGTAGTGTCCGACACCGAGGGCCACATGTATCTCACACCCACGATACTTGCTATTTAGGGTTTCCTCTACCGTTCGGCGACCCTGACCCTTGACGACCCTCGTTCCCGATAAAATAAAGAGGAAGAAGAAGAAGAAAAAAGAAGAAGAAGAAGAAGAAGAAAAATTCCTCTACCGTTCGGCGACCCTGACCCTCGACGACCCTCGTTCCCGATAAAATAAAGAGGAAGAAGAAGAAGAAAAAGAGAAGAAGAGGAAGAAGAAGAAAAAAAAGAGAAGAAGAAATCCTAAATAGGAAGTATCATCGGTGTGAGATACATGTGGTCGTCGGTGTCGGACACTACATCCACGTCCCAGAAGTGGCGCGGGCTTCGATGCCCACGTCACTTTGACGGGGTGAAAGCAAAGAAACATCCACCTCCGGAGGAGAAGGTAGATCCGGTGAAAGCGAAGCGCACTCTGGCTGCCCTGACAAAACCACCCAAGTCTCCGCCTAAAGGAAACTATGAGCGCATTATTGGAAAGGAATTTGCCGAAGCGGAGCGGTCGGGAAGTACTGTCAGTGATCAAAGACTGAAAGAACGACGAGCTGGGAAACAAATTGCCCAGGTCGGCGAACAAGCGAAGCAATCGTGCCCCCCACTCAAGGTGCCTAGCGACAACGTCGCTAATGATTCGAGGATGGTGCCCGGTTATAGCAATCTTGGCGATTACCTGCCCGACGATGTACATTATGATTTCATGGAGGTGCAGATACAAAGATATGAGTACGGGAAGCCTTTCGTCAAAGATGAAAGATCTCTATCAACGATGATGTGAAGATTGCATGATTGGTACTTGAAAATCTGCAGAGACTCTGGGAGGAGGAGTACTTTGTATGTGAAAGTTAAAAAGGAGCATGACCTCGTTGGAATTGAACTGTTGCCTGTTCCATTTGAGGAGTTCTTTCAGTTTTTCAATCAATTGGCCCTCGATAAAACAACGGTCGCCTGCTAGTGTCTGTAAGTAGTACTACTTCTGTCATTAAGTCTCTCTATATAGCTCAGCTCTTTCATTGCATGTATTTATAATCATCCTCAATATATTATGCAGATTGAAGATCGCCGAATTGAAGAAAAGACAAGTCGGTGATATTGGGTTCATTAACACATATCTCATAGATGCAACTCAGGTTAAATTTCATGCCGCAGATACCGAGGCCAACTTGCTACGATCGTTAGTAATAAATGAAAACAAAGATATAATACTATTTCCTTACAACTTCAAGTGAGTGTTACTGTCTTGTGCGTATTCGGTTTCCCTTATATATTAGTCAAGGTTATAGTAATATAATTGATGAGTTATGCATGCGTGTGTAGTTACCACTATATTCTCCTAGAGATTAAGCTTGAGCAGGGACTAGTAACCGTCTTAGACTCAAGACGAAAAGATCCCCAGGACTATGCAGACATGACTCAAATGCTCGAGAAGTAAGTTAAATCGATCATTATCCACCATATCAACAACTTTGTTCATTTCCTGATATATCAAGTAATTGTTTTCTTTGTCTGGAAGGGTTTGGAAAAAATTCTCCAAAAAAGCTCCAGGACTCTCGAAAAAGCTGCAATTTAGACACCCGAAAGTAAGTACTACAGTAGCATGTTCCGTGCATCTCCTATTGATTCAAGCGCTAGTTTCATCAATACCATTTGGCATTCTTGCTTATCAGTTTGATTGACCTCTATTTCTTGTAAAGTGGTTGTGGCAGGAACAAGGGAATGATTTTTGTGGATACTACGTTTGCGAGTCCATCCGCCACACGACCTGTGAGCGAGGCTACACTGACGAACAATATGAAGTACGTAAATAACAACATTCACAATTTTATTTTATTACCATCATTTGTGTTGAGTTTCATTCATTCATATATATATATGTATTGACCCCCTTCTTCAAATTAGATGTTTCGGAAGCGGGATGAACTCCTAGCACCAGCTCGCATGCGAGCAATTCAAGAGGAATTGGCGGTATTCTTTCTTGACCACATGATCGCTGAACACGGAGAATACTATGTGGACCATGAGTCCGTATGATTATATTTGTAAGAGATAATCATTGTATATATGTAGCCGGTAGTGTCGGATAGATATACGAGAACTTGTTGTTCGACCAATCTCTCGGAGAAGGAGAGGTAGTCGATATCACTTCTCTCTGTATGCATATATGTTCATGACGATCTTCTGTTTCCTTCGTTTGCTTACTAGCTAGCTAGCGTGTCTAGTCCTCTCTATACGTATGTATAGTACGTAGCGTCGACCAAGCATGGGCATAAGAGAGGACACTTCTCTCTATTAATTATAGCTAGCTAATACAATATATGAAACACCTAAATTAACCCCCCAAAACCCCCACCCCCCCCCTTCAAAAAAACAAAAACCCCAGTCACAGAAATGCTGGCGCATGGATGCCTATTGGTCCCGATTGGTGCCACCAACCGGGACCAAAGGGTCTCCTGCCTGGGCTCCGCGCACAGGCCACGTGGAGGCCCATCTGTCTCGGTTCTGGATTGAACTGGGACTAAAGGGACAGGGCATTAGTACCGACCCTTTAGTCCCGGTTCAGGAACCGGGACAAAAGGCCCTTATGAATCGGGACAACATGCCCTTTTTCTACCAGTGCCTTACAAAGTCATACACCAGTAAGACTGAAGCCACCGTCTAGGCAACAAAAGTGTCGCTACTCCTATCCAAGAGATGAAGGATGCTGATAGTCTGGGCCTAGTACCAAACAGACCTCGCAGCCAAACCTAACATCTAAGACCTGAGGTCCCATCTAGGACGCCTGCCGGGTATGGGTCACCTACTAGTCCGGTGCACTCCTCAACCAGGACGCCTGCCGGGTCTGAGGCCGCCGCAACCACCTGCCACCAATCCATCTTCAGAGTTGTACTGCTGCATGTACATTGCCCGGTCTAGCTGCCGTCGACACCACCACGACGCCAGACCGCGTCACCCTCCTGCGCGAGTCCATCTCCGTGCATCGGACGCAGAGTCACCACAGCGCCATGCCGCCGAGACCCGCCGCCATCAATGAGTGAGATGCCGCACCGCTCCATCAAAGAATCCGTCCTCTGGTCCTGCATCCAGCTGCTGCTCAAAAAACGATGCCCCCATGAGGGAAAACGACGCCCCAAAAGCACCGCCATCATCCGATCCAAAAACTCTGGATCAAGGTTTTCACCCAGAGCAGCGCAAGCAAGTCGACAGAAGTTGCAGAGGCGATGTCTTCAACAAGATAACGTCGCAAAAACGCCGCCATCACCCGCCATGACCCGAGTCATAGCACGGTTTTCACCTGCAACCCCGTTTCCCCACTGTACGCCGGGACTGGATGCGAGAATCCACAACCATCTAGCCGACCACCTCCGGCGAAGAAGATGGCCACCACCTCCACGCCAAGGGCCGGAGCCCCCGACATCCTCGTGTCGCGTGCCTAGTCCAGAGGCCGCTTGCCGCGCCGGAACAAAGGATGCGCACGACGGCTCGAGGGACTACCATCCAGATCCGAATGGGATCCAGATCGGACACCCTAGCCGCCGACGTGATCTCTTCATCGCCGCCACCAGCACGACAGCCCTGGTCGCCACCGGCCTGCGCCATCGCCCTTGGATCAGCCGCAGTGGGTCGCCGCCACCCAGATCCGATCGTTGGCCGAGGAAGATTTCCGCCGCCGCCGCTGCGGCTCGCAGGCTTAGCCTGCGATGCCCTTGGCGGCGGCGGCGGAAGGAGAGGGATGCTCGGCGGGGAGGAGAGGGGGGGCAGCGGGGAGGCCCCGGTGCGGCGCGGTGCCGCCGCACGGGGGGGAGGAGGTCACGGGGGGAGGAGCCCAAACAAGAGACTACACAAAACAGGAACGACGGCCGTCCTAAATTAGCAGTCTTCCTTTAAAATGGGGGAGAATTTCACTTCCCCAGCCTCTACACCAACTAGGGATGCATACGGTCATTTTAGTATGAGTACCAAGATAAACATGGTCTTCGGAATTTTTTTACAGATTTGCTATTTTACACTTGAGTGTTTTTCAATTCGCTGTCACTCAAAATTGTGTCCGTCCAATCTCGTGTTTAGATTCGCACTAAGGCCTCTTTTGGTTCATAGGATAGGAAAATCATAGGAATAGGAAAGTCATAAAAAATGAGATGACATGTATCTCAAATCCTATGAGTAGGAATAGGAAAGAAGATGCTCTTTGATTCACATCATATGATTTTTTTCCATTAAGTCTAGGCTAATGTTTATTTTCCTATGAAATATGAGGATAGGAAGAATTCTTCCACAGAAATAGGATTCTATTCGTACAAACCAAAGGGCTTTAAAGGAATTTTTCCTATAGAAGTTTCGTGGTTTTCGGGCGCGATTCTTGTTGCGGGCGTGGGTTTTATTTTCGGCCAGCCCGTTACCGCTGCCGGTGTCTCTTAGTATTTTATTTTCCTTTCCCCCCTGCCTTTTGAAATTTTCCCCATTTTGGGCACACTGTTTCGATAAGGAAGAGGGGCGGAGGAGCGATAGGCAGAGGCGCTCGAGCGACGGAGGAGAGGAGGCGATTCCGTCGAGTTCTTGCCGTTTTCCGAGTTCCCTCTCTGCTCGAGCTTGATTTTTTTTCCTTTGATTCAGGGCTCCGCCGGTTGGTTGTTCTTGTCTCTCCCCCTCCTCTCGTGCGATTTTGCCCTGTCTGTTCGTGTAGCTTCCAGATCTATGTCTGTGGGTTATTGGTAGTTGTATTTTGATGCGTTTGGTTCCATGGATGCCCCTCTGCACGCGTCAGATGTCTGAATTCGTGTGTTAGGTACTTAGGTCTGGCTTGTTCTTCCTCTGTTAGGTTTTAGGTGTTCTCGTTTTGATTCCCTCAGTGGAGGTGCTGGTAGGTTGTACGTTTAGATGTTGGTCATCTGAATAGGGTTAGGGCTTGTGGTTTCTGCTGGTAGTATTGCTTCGTATGGCTTGATTCGTCTGGCTTGCCCTCTGCATATGTAGTTCTACCATCTGGTAGGGTTAGGGTTTGTAATTTTTGTTGTAGTTGTAAGTGTTTTAGCTTGCTTGTTGATGCTATTATTGTGTGTCAAATTTAATAGGGGATTGGTCTGGCTCGTCCCCTTCTTGTGTTGTTCTTCCATGTGGTAGGGGTTAGTGTTTGTGATTTTGGTTGTAGAGGTAAGGTTTAGGTAGCTTTGTTGATGTTATCCTCTAGCACTTCGTCTGCAAATGTTTTTGTAATGTTAAGTCTGAATTAGGGTGGATGTTAACTGTGAATTTCACTGTAATGCATCCCATTATTCCCTAGTTACATTGTAATTTACCAACTGTATTATTCCCCAGATAATTACTGTGCATTTTAACTCTGAAATACAGTGTAGTTTTTATGCTTCGTCTCTGTAATTGCTGTAAGTTTAATTACTGTGTAATTGTAAGATAGTTTACACTGTAATTTACTAACTGTATTATTCCACAGATAATTACAGTGGATTTTAACTCCGAATTACAGTGTAGTTTGTATGCTTCATCTTTGTAATTGCTATATGTCTAATTACTGTGTAACTGTGAGATAGTTTACACTTTCACAATGTACTTACTATGTAATTACAGTGTAGTTTGTATGTTTCGTCTCACACCAGGAAGTTCCGTTAGTATCATCTTTTTGAGAGTGCAGATTCTGTCGGTGAACTGTTTGCGCTTAATGCCTTTGCGGAAAATGGTTCTTGTGCTATGTCTATGGTAGTTATTTCTTTTCTTCTTCTTTAGGTATATTTTATTTTCTTGCTTCTTCAGATCATTTTATTTAATTTCAGTCTGTCAGCTTTTTTATTTTTGCAGGAACTTTCTGGTGATGAAGGAGGTTTTGAGAAAGCTCTTTTGAAGTTCTATTTGAATCAAGTATGTTATTCTTTATCTGTACTAGTTGATTTTGTTTTTGCTTATTTTCTTTTTTTAGGGTGACCCTTGTCTTTTTGTTTTTCAGAAAGTAAAATGCTTGAAGAGGAAATTATCATCTACTGTGAGAAGGAATGTCGTTAGTCCCCCTTGGCTGTACCTGAAGTTCTATCTGAGTAAAATGCTCTGTAATTTATTTTCCTTATAGTAATTTTTTAGTGATGTGTACTGTATTTCTTATGTAATTATCATTTCTTTTTTTCTTGCACTTAGCATGTTTTATTCTTTGTTATTCCACTGTTAGTTTACAGTATTTTTTTTCTTCAGAATTTACCCCCTGGTTTTTGTTTACTTATATGCGGAAGTAATCTAGTTTACTAAAGAGCTGTAGTCTTTTGTTTTGCTCTAGGAATTCCTTTTGTGTATTTTGTAGCCTTCTTGCATTGGTACTCTCTTATGTGTTTTGATCTCTGTTTCCTTTTGTTCTTTGTAGAGACAGAATTGTTCTAGTGATTTCCCTTCTTGTTCAACTTTATGTAATTTTGCTGTCAATAGTTGGGGTATTCCCAGTGTATCATGGGAACTAACACTGTAAATTATAGTGGAGTAGCTCTGAAGTTTCATTGTAATTTACTGGGTTACAACATAACTTCATCACTGCAAATCCCTGCATAATTTCAGTCTAATTCCCTATGTATGTTTTATGTATTTTTTGAGTTTATTACATTGTAAGCAAGTTCACTATAATTCTTGGATATTTCAGTGTAAACCCTGACTACTTGCAGTGTAATTTATAGAGGTTTTACAATGTAATTCTTGCTCACTTATACTGTAATTTAGTGTAAGCTCATCAGTTTTCACACTGTAATTTAGTGTAAATCCTTGTGTGCTTGCAGCGTATTTACTGTGTATGTACTATGTAATTTATAGGGGGATTTACACTGTTAATCTTGGTCACTTCCAGTGCAAGTCTTGGGTATTTTCAGTGTCATCAGTTTTACTTGTAGTGTCATCAGTTTTACTTGTAGTGTCATCAGTTTTACTGTGTATGTATACTGTAATCTCTAGTGGATTTTCACTGTAATTCTTGGGCGGTTTCACTATAATTCTTATGTATTTACAGTGTAAGTGACCAAGTTTTGTAAATGTCATTTCCTGTGTAGGGAATTTACACTGTAATTCTTGGACTCTTACTCTGTAATTCTTGGTAATTTGCCCTCTCTCACTTGACATCCCAAGCATCATACAGTACACAGGATTTTCACTGTACTTCTTGGGCAGTTTCACTGTAATTCTTATGTATTTGCAGTGTAAGTGACCAAGTTTTGCAAATGTCATTTCCTGTGTAGGGAATTTACACTATAATTCTTGGACTCATACACTGTAATTCTTGGTAATCGGCAGTGCAAATTCACCAGTTCTTGCAATCACTGGTACTTGCAGTGTCATTTCCTTTGTCTACACAGTGTGAAGGCTCTGATTATTTTATGTCTTCTATTTGCAGCCTTGTTTTCGTATGATACTTCAGCACTGAATTTTTGTCAATTTCTGAATGTTTCAAGATTAGAGTGTAATTTCCATGCTTTTGTTGCCACTGTAATTCTTGATTCTAGACTTCAAAGTTTCACAACTGCTAGAGATAACATATTCCATAGTTTCTTGTCGTTTCTAATTTTTGTGTCTAGTTTCTCTGATTAGTTTCTTTTACATATTTTCCATGAAAGAGGTGAAGTGGGTGAAGGGGTTGAAGAATTGGTGTTGAAATAGAAGTGTTCCTGACCTGGGGATCATTTGTTGATTGATTTTCCTGGGATCTCCCTCAATGTTTGGCTGCTGTTCTTCATTCTTGCTGTGGTCCAGGGGGTCGCAAGCTGATGGGCAGTTCGCTGTGGTCCGGGGGGTTTGTGGCCCAGGTTTAGTTGAAACTGGGTTAGAGCTTAAGCTGACCCGTGTTTTTTAAGAAAAACAGATCATACAGTTGATGGGTTGGGTGTTGTTGGACATATAGGTGGATCTGTTTATACATCAGGAAATTTGAATGTTGCCGAATTCAAAAACAGTCAAACGCTAAATAGACAATCCCTTTTTTTAAATGAGTATCAAGATATTTTTTGATGAGTGGTTCCACCACACACCAAACTTAATCTTCAATAATGGGGGAAAACCTCTGTGCATTACCTGTCAATTCTAGAAATTAAACTTCGGTTGTTAGGCTGCACAACCGCATGCCCAACCACTGAGCCAAGGCTCTCTTTGCATCCGCAGAAGACTAGCCATTTGTTACTACCCAAATTCACTTTTGGCTAGTGCTACGATGTTTGTGGGCTAGCCAGATTTCTGGGTTACACAGCAGACTGGCCCCCAAATAGCAAAAAATCGTTCTGCTGCACATTATCTTTGCTTTCCCCCTTCTTTAATCTATGTGCAATGGCGGGCGAGCACAGAGGAAAATGGCTATTGGCCCCTCGGAGATATGCGATAAAATTGGAATAATATAGAGAAAATTGGCAGGTAGTATATTTCAAGAAAAATGCCTATTGGGAGGAGAAGAGCCAAATTTGGCTAGTCTATTGTTGTGAGTTATTTCGGGCCAAAACAGCCATGGCTGAATCAATAGGTTAGTCTTGTTATCTGCTACTCCATTGTACTATATAAAAAGAAAGCAGTACTATTTGATTGCATATATCAATGAATAATTAGGGAGTACCACGATTCTAAGGGCAAATAGTCATCTAATCTTGTTCTTTGAAGGGGTATATGCACCACATGTACCCTCTAAAAACATCTCTGTAATCTCAGCTCTTAGAAGCGGACAGCCCTCGCGTCGCTCCCTCCTCGGGGCGACACAGGCGGCGGCGCAGTCCCCTTCCACTGCTCCCCCTCGTCACTCCCCTCACCTCGCCGTCGCCGGGGGCTCCGCCGGGCGAAGCCCGCGCGGACCAGGCGGCGGCGGGACCTCTTCTTCCCGTGTCGTCTCTCGCGAGGGGGAGCTCGCAGCGGAGGGCGACCAATGGTGGGCGGCGTGCGGTGCTGGCGGCGGCTGCGGGTGGCGGATGGGACTCTGGGGTGGCGGCCTCGGTCCGGGCTCCGGTGTGGCTTGGGCGTCGACGGCGTGCATGCGCGTGGCGGCGCTCGGTTTTGGATGCGTGCGTGGGGCGCTGTTTGACGGCCGGGCGAGGCAGCGGCTGGCGCGGCGACCGGCTGGGCGCTGCAGCTGTGCTACTCTGGAGTGCGAGTTGCGCTACAGGTGGAGGAGTTGCTGCTCTATTGGTGCGGCTCCGACCTGGATCTGGTGTGAACTAGCTCTTTGATCTGGGTGCTGCACTTGGCATTGCGGCTTTGGTGGTTGCGGTGGTGGTGGTCACGGTGGTGCTGTGGTGGTGGACGGGGGCTACGGCCAGGGAGGTGGTGAGTGTATCTGGTCATGGTGGATCGTGGGATTCCATGACGGAGTGAGGTCGGCCTCGGCAGGTGGTGGTCGATGGGCGGCGGTCGGTGGCCGCAGGTGGTCATCTCTGGGAGAAATCCTTGCTTCGGTCCTGTTCGGAGCCGGCGACGGCGGCGCCCGCGGGTGCCATGATCTGTCTTGGAAGCGTCGCCATGGAGGTGTGCTCCTCCTCTGCACGGCTTTGGCTCCGGAGGGAAACCCCAGATCCGCTGGATCGGGCGATGGAGGCGTCTTCGCATCTTTCTCCTCCTTGGGGGCATCGTCTCGGAGCCGACCACGATTAGGAGACCGGTGGAAGGCGGCATCTTCGCCATGGATGGGCGGCATCTTCGTTGCGTGATTTGCTGAGGCGGGGCGTTGTTTTTGTTTGGCAACGATGATGGCGTCACGAGGAGCTTGGGTCGTGGCGTGGACTTCGGTAGTCGGCTCTTCCCGGCGTGTCCGAGGTGCTCTTCCGTGGTTTGCGGAGGCACGTTCGGCCAAGTCCTGCATATTTCCCTTGCGATGTTCGTCGTCAAAGTCGGAGCTGTCGGTCGCTTGCGCGTGTGGCCATCTGTTGGCATGTGCCGCCATGGTTTCTGCAGCTGTTTGTGGGTGGCTTCGATGATGGAGCTCTACGGTGAAGTCAGAGTCGCCCATTCGAGGCAACCGGTGATGTCGATGATGCTTGTGACTCCTCGGCGGATGTTTTTCTTCTTTGCAGTTTCGTGTTCCATGTCGGTGGCCAGGTTGGACAGAGGTACCCATGTTAAATGGGTTGGGTTGTATCGGTTTTAGCCCTGTTTTCTGTTAATTAATCGGGCAATTCTCTTCTGCTTAATCAATGAAAATGGCAAGTCTTTTGCCTCGTTTCAAAAAAAAACACATACCCTCTCCTACAAGGCCGTAGTTCACCACTACATCAGCCCTCCAGGTTACATCATTTCTTTTTCATGCATATTGCTTGCTTAGGTCACATGCTTACATGTTGATGCTGTTGGGGAATGTAGCAATTTCAAAAAAAATCCTACACACATGCAAGATCATGATGATGCATAGCAACGAGAGGGAAGAGTGTTGTCCACGTACCCTCGTAGACCGAAAGCGGAAGCGTTAGCACAACGCGGTTGATGTAGTTGTACGTCTTCACGATCCGACCGATCCAAGTACCGAACGCACGGCACCTCCGAGTTCAGCACACGTTCAGCTCGATGATGTCCCGCGAACTCCGATCCAGCAGAGCTTCACGGGAGAGTTCCTTCAGCACGACGGCGTGGTGACGGTGATGATATTGCTACCGACGCAGGGCTTCGCCTAAGCACCGCTACGATATAACCGAGGTGGAATATGGTGGAGGGGGGCACCGCACACGGCTGGGAGAGATCAACTGATCAACTTGTGTGTCTATGGGGTGCCCCCTGGCCACGTATATAAAGGAGTGGAGGAGGGGAGGGCCCGACCCTCTCTATGGCGCGCCCTGGGGAGTCCTACTCCCACCGGGAGTAGGATTCCCCCTTTTCCTAGTAGAACTAGGAGCCCTTCCAAGTAGTAGGAGTAGGAGGGAAGGAAAGGGAAGGGAAAAGGAGAAGGAAGGAAGGGGGCGCCCCCCTCCCTAGTCCAATTTGGACCAGCCCATGGGGAGGGGTGTGGCTACCCTTTCAGGCCTTTCTCTCCTTTCCCGTATGGCCCATTAAGGCCCAATACGAATTCCCGTAACTCCCGGTACTCCCGAAAATATCCGAATCACTCGGAACCTTTTTGATGTCCGAATATAGTCGTCCAATATATCGATCTTTACGTCTCGACCATTTCGAGACTCCTCGTCATGTCCCCGATCTCATCCGGGACTCCGAACTCCTTCGGTACATCAAAACACATAAACTCCTAATATAACCGTCATCGAACTTTAAGCGTGCGGACCCTACGGGTTCGAGAACTATGTAGACATGACCGAGACACGTCTCCGGTCAATAACCAATGAGCATTATAACTTTATAATCACCCAGTTACGTTGTGACGTTTGGTAGCACACAAAGTGTTCCTCCGGTAAATGGAAGTTGCATAATCTCATAGTCATAGGAACATGTATAAGTCATGAAGAAAGCTAGCAACAAACTAAACGATCAAGTGCTATGCTAACGGAATGGGTCAAATCAATCACATCATTCTCTAATGATGTGACCCCGTTAATCAAATGACAACTCATGTCTATGGCTAAGAAACTTAACCATCTTTGATTCAACGAGCTAGTCAAGTAGAGGCATATTAGTGACACTTTGTTTGTCTATGTATTCACACATGTATTATGTTTCCGGTTAATACAATTCTAGCATGAATAATAAATATTTATCATGAAATAAGAAAATAAATAATAACTTTATTATTGCCTCTAGAGCATATTTCCTTTCAGATGCTCCACCAATGGTTCATGCAAAGATCTCCACCGACAGTAATGTATATTTAGAGAGTTTTTACAGTTCATCATACTACCTGAAATAGTGGGTAGTATATAATTGATACAATGGTTCATGCAAAGATCTCCACCGACAGTAATGTATATTTAGAGAGTTTTTACGGTTCATCATACTACCTGAAATAGTGGGTAGTATATAATTGATCCAATGGTCAATATTAATTCCTTCAAATTTTGCCATAGGACATTTCGGTAACTAACTATTAGGGTGGATTTTTTAATTTTATTATAATGATTAATAATGTAATTAATAACAATGCGATGCCACTGCCATATGACGCAACCATCTCAGTTCGTCTGACATTCCTCACTCGACGGCCTGACGCAGCCGCCCGGCGGCCGTCTCCTCGGTCGCATAGGGTCGACCGCTCTGCGTCGAATGGCCTCTGGTCGCCGCTCCAAGATCTTCCTCGCATGCGTCCCAGCGACGACGCAGCCGCCTCGTCCCGCCTAGCGGCCCTCTGCCCGTCTGCACGTACTTCAGTCTGCGCCTTAGATCGCTTCCTCTGTTGCCCTTTCTCCGTCTTGCGCGTATGTCAGTCGGCGTCCACTAATCTAAGCACGCCGCACGCACGCGGAGCAGTAGGCAGCAACACGCGCTTGCAGATAGCGGAGGAAAGGAGTGAGGGGGATGTAGCGAAGGAGAGGGCAGAGAGGGGAGGCGGAGGGCGTTTGCCTCGGCACCGGTATGGGGCTCGAGGTGGCGTCCGTGTGGTCGTGGGAGGCTCGGTCGGTGAGCATGTTGCAGGGCGGCGCTTCAATCAGGGTCCGTGTGGCGCCGGAGGAAATGGGCGCGGTTGCCGCGTCCATGCACTCCAGGATGGGAGCGAATGCGCGGGACGGGCTGGGGCGCAAGGCGGGCTGACAATGGCCGGCTGCAGGTCGCAAACTCAGCACGTGCGGAGTTGCGGTAGCCGCTGGCAATGGCGACGGAGCAGGGTGGGCCAAATGAACGATGACGTCTCCGTGAAATTGCAGCTATGCCCTTCACTTGATTTGGAAGGGAATGTGCCTACGGAATTGATTAGCAGCGAACTACCCAAAACGCCCCTAATTGCTCCATATACTACTGAAAATTTGGGGTAGTATTGCCTCATCTGAACCGTCAAACCATAGAAATTAGCGGTCCTAATTTAATTGATGTACCGTAAAAGGTCTTTATATTTATCATCACTATACCACACATACCCTCTCCTACAAGGTTAGCTCCGTTCACGCGCACATAATGCCACTCATTGGTGTTCCCACCAATAGATGTATTGTGCCGTGCTCAAACCGGTATGTTGCTGCCGCCCTGACTCGTCATCTTCCTCTGGCGCTTTCTAAGGTAAACACTTCTTACCAGACGTATGATGCTAAGCATTTGTCAGACCCCTCGAGCACTGTCGATTCATTTTTGATCTCACGGCTGAGAGACGCTCAAAATCCTTCCGGAAGATCACGTTACAAATAACCAGATTTTCTGGCCCACGTCCCCTAATCACTCCCAATCCCAAATTAATCCCAAATTAATAGCCGGAACCTTCATATACATCATGCCTGTGCTTCTTCACTGTATAGAGTTTGCAACATTCTAGCCATTCTTCTATTTCTCTATACTATTGTGTTATCTTGAGACTGCATGAAATTGACGCATCTTCCAAATACCACCGGTGCATGGTAGCTACCATTACAGGTTGCAGAGCCCACTGCCATAGAGAGACGACGACAGCGAGGTGGCTGATGTGAGTTGAGGTGGTGAGGACAGCAGGGACATTGAACGCGATGGTATGCGGCACAATCATCTTGCCGCCATGTTGACCTCTTCTCCGGCGAAGTTGCATCCATGGTGCTCCTACTCGATGTTCTGGTCATCATCATCTCTCATGCTTCCTGCGATCGATGCTTCCGATTCCTCGACGTCACTGGCTCTAAATAGTGGGAATGACGTGCTTCATTGTCACAGACACAAATGTTTCAGATTCTGTGTATTGTCATACAACCTATGTAGTATGTGCTTCCTTAAGTTTAGTTCCAGATATGTGCTTTTTTTTTGAATTTTCAGATATGTGCTTTGGTATAATGTGTGGCATGTTTCGAAGCATTTGCGTGTTAATTTGCTTCGTTGTTTGGTAAATTGGCATGCTTTGGAAATATTGTGTTCATGCTTCAGTAATTCTCAAACTATGCTTCTGATGGCTCACTGCCAGAAAAAATGCATCCGTGTTACATTTGACACGATACATTTCCTAGAAAATATTGCCTGCTTCAACCTAATAAAATTGTACTTCGAAATACAACCACACGTGCTTCATTTCTTACACTAACATTGCAATAGTATAAGGAATTTGGTACTACATTTCTCATGCTTCAACCAAATAAAATTGTGCTTCAAAATACAATGATGTGTGCTTCATTTCTTACACTAACATTGCGATGGTATAAGGAACTTGGAACTACATTTCATGGTTGAACCAAATAAAATTGTGCTTCAAAATACAACCACACGTGCTTCATAGCAGAAAACAAATCATGACAATGCTTGGAGAAAAATGTGACCATGAATTATGAAGCATGGCATGTACTGTTGGAAGCATATGATTGACCCCGCAAAAAAAAGGAAGCATATGATTGAAACCAGTATGGAATAAAAGGAAGCATCACGCATGTATGGAAATTCCTGTGATTGTATGGACATGGAGCGAATATTGGAAGCTTATATATGGAAGAAGCGTGATTAGAGAAAATCTATAAATGTTATCGAAGCATATTATTTTCTAAATTAAGTTGAATCAATTAGATCAAACCAAACTTCGACGGTGGTTGGAAGTAACATGGTGCCCGGAAGATGATAAATGATAGCAAATTTATGCAAGATTTTGTTTCTAAATAAAATAAAATAAATTGTTACATTGGACATAAAGTTTTTTATTAGATCGAAGCAAATTTAACGTGTACTGGAAGCTAATTTTAGTAGGAAAAGAAACAAAATTTCGTTCAGTAGAAAATAAGGCCGTACGTCCTTGCTTGATTTTTGGGCGTGATTAGTTTGTGGAACAAAATTAGTACATGGAAATAAAGGTGGACCCACAGATTCTGTCCAACCGTGATTTCTGGGAGCAGTTAATTCTACGAAGCTGATTACCAGGAAACTGCCTGAAGAAAAGTCCCACGCTACTAATCTAACGGGCAGAAGCAGCCTCATCCTACGGTGTTCGGCTAGTCTGATGCAACACTAGGCATCAGTAGTCTGATCCCTAGCAAATAACAACTTACTAGATTTTTTATAATAAAGGAAATTTGGCGTGATTTATGGGAAGCAATTTTCAGCTAAATTAGAAAGCAACGAGAGGGTGCATATGTAGTGGACGTGTTTAGCGGAACGATTAACTAGAGCAATGAATTAAGGATGAAGGATCCAAACCAACAAACCATGTGTGGGCCATATTAAAATATTGGACCTCTATAGTCTGATGGGCAGCCTGGATTTTAACTAAGAGCAGCGTCATATCATAATGACCACAAGAGTTAAGGTGGCCTGTTGGTTACCACTTGTCATACGAACGCTAGAGGTCTCTAGAGAACAGAAGGGTGTTAGTGGGCCGGCCCAGGCCGGAGGGGTACTTGGATGATGTATGTATGGACGGGTTACCCATCATACATACGAAACTAGATACGATTTGATAAAGGTCTATATTACCCTTTATATGTTTTGTGAGGGGGGTTTACCGAAGCGGGGCTCTTATGTGATAACCTTTGCAAAGAAGGTGGAGGACATAGTACCCTTATACAGATTTTTCCAAAGTTGAAGAAGATGTTCTTGAATGATCTATCTAGTCTAGAGGTTTGGGCAGAAAACAGTGCGGGAGTGGCTATTGATAGCTTAGTAACATTCCCGGTGCGGGAAGAGCTACGGATCGAGGACTGCGCTAAGTTTACAAGCTTTCCACTTAGCCCCGTCCTTAAAGCTCTGTGGTTACTGGAGAGTGGGACTTCATTGTCCCACGAGGATATTCCAAGGTTTCCTATGTCCTTTGAAATTTTGCGGATTCAGTGCTTCAATCACTTGGTGGCGCTTCCTTCGAGCCTTGAGGATCTGACACAACTGAGGAAGCTAATGGTGAATCACTGCAGTGGCCTGAGAGCGTTACCTGATGGGATGGACGGCCTCACTTCTCTTAGTCGATTTAGTATCTATGGTTCTCCACGGATAGAGGAATTCCCGAATGATCTCCTTTAGCGGTTGCCAGCCCTTGAATCCCTACACATACAAGGCTGCCCTGAGTTGGAAAGACGATGCAAAGAAGGAGGGGAGTATTTCCACCACTTGGTCCCTGTCCCAGGTAAAACCATTCTACCATAATACGCAACTGGAGGAGTGGCTATTTTGGCAGAGGGCTGAGGTGTGTATGTCACAAGTCCTCTTCTGTGTTCACTCGGAGTCTGATAATAACTGAGGTGCGTATGCCACGAGTGCCTTCCTCATGCTTATGGTTAACTATCTTTCCTCAGTACGTATAATATAACTAACTCCCAAGGCCCAACTGGCTACTCTTTATTTTCATTTTTAGAAACCGCTGACTCTAAAATCTTTTGATCTTCAGTCTCGTTCCCACATTATGCTTTACTAGTTGGTTGCTCGTGCGTTGCCGTGGAATAACACAAATTATAATGAGAAATAATTGCTTGAAATGACAAATGTTTGTCGAACATGATGTCATGTAATATCCATTCATACTTGACAACAATATTCTATCTCATGCTCTAAAAAACAGAGGAGGCATCATGATTCGGTCTGAGAAGGCATGTCTGATGCTCTAAACTAAATGTCGCATGATGATATCAATATCACGAGGATCATTGTCCTCGTATGTTGGCCCTTGTGTATGGGCACATGTTTATGTAGGTCGCATCCCTCCTTCACATGCATTGTATATAATACTCTCTCTCCTCATCTTTGGTGTATATCACTTGATATGTAATACTCCCCCCCCGCCCCCACCCATATGTGGCAGGAGCATCGCGGCCACATCAAGCCAAACGGCGACAACGATTTCCTAGTTTTCTTTCTTAAAATTGATTTCTACATAACGCTAATTGTACCTCCATCACAAACAACCCTTTAATAATAAAGATATACAATCATAGTTTATATTTCTTAAACTTGGTTATTTGTTTTGTGGTGATTTGGCTTTGTGAAAATAGAAATCAGAGGGATATAGTACATTCATGGTGGAATAAATCACCTGCAAATACCAAAACCCTGTTTCTACTCGTTATTTTCCGTTCTCCTTGTTATAGTGTGGCCATGTGGTGAGTACAAAACATGCATCAAGCGCTAGAAATATATTTATACGTCATACACATACATATTATATGAAAAAGATGCGGTAAGTATAAACTAAATTGACTATACGAAGAATGAGCTGATGATTGTCGTCCACAGACCAACATCACACTTCACGTATGGATTTTGCTTGTATGGATCTTCATTTAGTTATTTATATGTGAAATCTCAGTGATAAGACGGCTAAATACACCAGCAATCTGTGGACCCACAATAAGATCAAGAGATATCCAACGGTCAATTCGAAAACAATAGATCTCTTGATATGGATGTTCTATGTAATGAAATTCTCTCGAGAAAGTACTCCACTGGTCATTCAAATTCTTTATAGGGAAAGCATTTGACAAGGAAAACTGCAGCAAAGTAAAGGATGCTCATAACAGTTTAATCAGTGTCGCTTATAAGAGATGCACTGCAGCAGTAGAAGAATGGCGTATGATCATATAAAAAATGGAATGACATTCCCTGGAATATCTATTCAGGTTAACAAAATAAAGAACCTTTGTGTACAATTCGAAGCAAATATTACGAGCTGAAATCTTCAATGCGTCCAACTTGTACCACTGGCGCTCTTACACTCTCGGTCTCTCGCACAAACTCTTTCTACACCTATAAAATCTGTAAAAGAAAAACAACATTACCAACATTAACATGATGTAGAATTTGTAAGGACATGAAGCAAAACAGCAGGATATAGAGTAACATGGTCTCTTCTGTTAGGAAAAGGATCTTCTGTTAGTAATAGACTTTGTAAATATTAACCCCTCATCATGTAAATGTCAAATTATGTTTTAAAAAGCGGGACAAGATGATACATTGCATAAATCAAACTGAAACCGAAATGAAACATTGCCATCTACAGATCTACTGAAATATTAGTAATCATTTCTGGAAACAGAGAATGGCATTTGTAGTCCACAATTGTTATCTACACATGCTTATCCTGTATATATGCTATCCACCCAGCACGATCTTTCATAAGAGAATGTCACCTTCAACTATCTTTTACCAAAAGAAAAGGTGCAAGCACAAAAAGAAAGCCCAAAATTTCTTGTCGAGGATCAAAAACAGAAATATTTCAGTAGGATACACCCCTCCCCCTTTTCTTCGTATGCCTACCCCATCAACAAGTTCTATTTGCATTGAACTCAGTGCTTGGCCTTTTCTCTTGCACATCTTGTCTATCTATAAAATAAAAAGAAATCCTATGTTACCGAATACTGATGAAACTTCTGCTTGATACATCATTGCCTAAAATTGAAACTATATTATAGAAGTGTGACTGCGTATAAGAGAAAATGCATGATAACTATAGGGGTGCATTTTGCATCCTGAAAGAATACCAGCTTTGGATGTAAAAGGTGAATCAATTTTTACCAAACTTAGACATGGAGAAAAATAGAGGGGCATCCTGTAGTGAAAACAATCTTGGGATGTACGTAAAAATGCAAATGCTAGAAGCTTGTCACATGTGTGCACTGCTTAAAGGCAATGAACCTCTTTCGATGCTGTCTACGCCTTTCTGCTAAGGAAGATTTAAATCTCGTGAAAATACAGATAAAATTTCACGGTATACAAAAGCGTGAAAAGTAAACGGTGCACATAGAAAATATAAAAAAAACAAGATGTAGTATTTCTGTAAGGACTTGTCTAGTGATTTTATTGGAACATTTACCTTATGCTTCTGCGGATGCAAAACAATTAATAGCGTGGAACTTTCTAAACACACATAAATATGATATTTCTGGACTAAACAATAGATGCGGTAGTAATCCTCATAAATGTTCTCTTATGTTTCTCCCATTGTATTGATCACATAATATAAGAAACAGATTATTTTTCCGAACTACAAAGCTTACAGTGAAATGCGTATCTCTCATAGTTTTGTTGTGTGCACATGAGATTGCAGAATGCATGTATCATTAGAAGTTTAGGTACATGCCCTCCATTATCTCAGAAAAGATGCGTGCCTCAACCCAACCTACTTGTAATGTGAAGCAGTGCATGAATCGAGAGAAGGGAGGCACAATCTTTCATGGCGTGCTAGTCTAATCTGATATGAACCCTCATGAATGAATGAAGAACAAAATGAACACAGATAGAAGGCAACCCTGGGTATACACTGTCGGATAGCATCCGGCGGCACGAACCGTAGCTAAACGCGCCGAGGACACGTTCTTCGTCGCGCCGCTTCAGCCGCAGAAGCAAAACCACCGTCTCCGGCGGCGGCGGAGCAACCGCATAGGTAGAGGAGGAAGGGGAGGGGTCGGTCGTCAATGTCACGGACCTGGATGACGATGATGGAGTCAGGCCATGGGTAGCCATAGCGATCTCTGATTTCTCCTCGTGAGATGCACGAACAGGGACCAGCAGCGCTAGCAAGGAGGAGGGCGAGCAGGGCCGTGGTCGCGTCCCACGGCGTTAGGCACCAGGGCGCTGGACGGTGAGAGCGTCGCCCACGGCGCCGCTGGCTCACCGCGCTGCAGCACGTCCTTGGAGAAGGCCATCAACTGGAGGCAACGCCGGGCTGTAGCTGTCGTCGCTCTTCTTGGCCTTCATGAGACTTTGAAGCCGATGACGTACCCGTCACCGTCGGCGAACCCAGCATCCATGATCCAGCGAAGGAAGGAGTTTGGTTGACGCCGTTGCGATGCCACCACCGCTGTATTGGAGCACGGCCTCCCAGTCCTTGCCTCGATGGTGATGGGGGGGCTCCCACGCCGTGATCGTACTTTTTTTGTGCAGACCAGTGTGAGAGGCGATGAGAGGGTTGGGGAAGATCGGGCATCGGACATGGGTTCGTGCGTCGCACGAGAGGGGAGATCGTGGGTGCAAGGATCGGGATAAGACGGAGGCGTGGATCTTGGAAAAGGAAGCTCTGCTAAAAGCAAAATCGCGAATAAGTTCAAACATCAAAGGTACCTGCCGAAGACCAGGACCCGTCTTATTTGCTGAAAACCTGTCTGTTTAGGGACTCTTTCCTTTCTGCGTCTTTTTTTAGGAAGGAACCGTGTGAGGACTATCGATCGCCAGGCGGGGGTGGATCCGGCTTGCCTGCTCCCTCCCAGCTCCCATCCGTGCTCCCACTTCATCCTACGGCTGTCTTTTTCCTTTTTAATCTAATTATCTCCCCTCCTGATTTTAAGGGGGTGGGGCCGAGCCTTATTTTGTTCCAATCAAATCAAGGCACGTATGCGGGAGCACGGATGGACACACGGGGAGGGAGCAGGCAAGTCTCGTCGACGGGGGTAACTATCACGACGTTCGATCCTCCTTTAATAATAGAGATATTTTTAATATAGGCGAAATCCCAATTTTTATTAGCATTTGACAAACAAAAAGAATATCTCGAGATCTATTATGCTTAATTACTTATCTGCTAAAGTAATTTCTTCAGCAGGACAACCAGAAGTATGGTGCCAGCGGTGACCGCTGGTTCTTCTGGAGACTAGGTTACATCAACCCAACCGCGTCTTTACTGTAAAATCTGCCTACCACTTGTGGATGTCGAGGAGAAGACAGAGGGTGGGTCAACATGAATCGTCCAATCCCGTTCAGAAACACAAAGCATATATGGCGCTGTGGGAGACTAGCGCGCCACCGAAAGCGAAGATTCATATGTGGCGAATGATATGTAATGGACTGGCTGTGGGATCAGAACTCCATCGACGACGAATCAAACCGGGTGTTTTTTGTGTTGCATGCGGAAGAGAAGAAACCATTCTACATCGCTTCTGGGCATGTCAGCATTCCTCTCAGTTCTGGGAGCTTTTGCGTTCGGAAAAAGGTATTGCGGTGGCAGCCCCACCGGGTCAGATTGATACCCAGAGCGTGCTAGCTTGATGGCTTCTTGAGTGGTTCTCTGGTGCATCCGACTACGAGAAGGAGGCAATGATTCAGGTGACGTACGGTTTATGGCTGGCGAGGAACGGGCGAGGGACGGAAACCGGATTCAGCAGCCACATGTGATAATGGAAGCAGTGCATGCTCATATGCTGGATTGGACGAATGCTCACCAGCCCAAGGTGCGCACGAGAGAGGTGAAGGAAGTGCAGAAGTGGGCAGCTCCGGCGGAGGGATGGATTAAGATTAACTCAGATGGAGCTATTTCCAAGGATGGAGTTAAGGCAGGAGGCGATGCAGTGCTACGGGACCACAATGGTGCTTTTTTAGCTAGGGTAAGCCATCTTTTTCCTAACATTGCAGACCCGGAAGCTGCTGAAATTCTAGCATGCAAGAGAGGTTTACAGGTGGCTGAGGAGTTTGGAGCTCAAAATGTCCATGTGGAATTGGATAGCCAGCATGTAGTGCAGATGATCAATCAAGATGGCAGGAACTTCTCGGCGGTGGGTCCGTGGATTCATGACATCAAGCAAATGTTGGAGATGAAGCAAGGAGCCAAAGTGACTTGGGTTCCACGTTCGGCAAATGTCGCTGCGCATAAGTTGGCTAGAGTAGGTGTGGGTGATGAGTTATGTAAGGTTTGGTTGGGGGGTGCCCCCAGACTTCATTTTGGATGTAATCTCGGATGACATTCCAGGCTTTGCGGAGTTTTAAATAAAGCAGCGACATTAATCCTAAGAAAAAGCAAAGTCGGTCTTGAAAAATCTTTTAGTTACATCCCTCAATTCTTTGACCAACGCCCTTCAGCGAATATATTTCCTCCAACGCTCTAGGTGATCGGTCCAGTCGGAAGGTGCGATATATCTCTGCTTAATTTTTTCAAGAAAAGGAGGATGACCCCCGGTCTTTTCATCTGGGTGATGAATGCAGTCACTTTATTAATTATTCTCACAAGACCTTACAAAGTCATACAATAATAAGACTAAATCCACTGTCTAAGCAACAACTGTCGCTACATCTATCCAATTGATGAAGGGGCACAGATAGTCTGGGTCTAATACTAGACATCGCAGTCAAACCTAAACATCTAAGACCTGATGTCCCAACTAGGACGCCTTCCGGGTATGGGGCACCTACCAGTCCGGCGCATTCCTCAACCAGGACGCCTGCCGGGTATGAGGCCGCCTGTCGGTGTCAAAACCGGCGGATCTCGGGTAGGGGGTCCCGAACTGTGCGTCTAGGCGGATGGTAACAGGAGGCAGGGGACACAGTGTTTTACCCAGGTTCGTGCCCTCTTGATGGAGGTAAAACCCTACGTGCTGCTTGATTAATATTTATGATATGGTTAGTACAAGAGTAGACCTACCACGAGATCAAGGAGGCTAAACCCTAGAAGCTAGCCTTGTTGGAAATATGCCCTAGAGGCAATAATAAAAGTATTATTATTATATTTCCTTGTTCATGATAATTGTCTTTTATTCATGCTATAACTGTATTATCCGGAAATCGTAATACACGTGTGAATACATAGACCACAATATGTCCCTAGTGAGCCTCTAGTTGACTAGCTCGTTGTGATCAACAGATAGTCATGGTTTCCTGGCTATGGACATTGGATGTCGTTGATAACGGGATCACATCATTAGGAGAATGATGTGATGGACAAGACCCAATCCTAAGACTAGCACAAAAGATCGTGTAGTTCATTTGCTAGAGCTTTGCCAATGTCAAGTATCTCTTCCTTCGACCATGAGAGCGTGTAACTCCTGGATACCGTAGGAGTGCTTTGGGTGTATCAAACGTCACAACGTAACTGGGTGACTATAAAGGTGCACTACAGGTATCTCCGAAAGTATCTATTGTTTTATGCGGATCGAGACTGGGATTTGTCACTCCGTGTAAACGGAGAGGTATCTCTGGGCCCACTCGGTAGGACATCATCATATGCGCAATGTGACCAAGGAGTTGATCACGGGATGATGTGTTACGGAACGAGTAAAGTGACTTGCCGGTAACGAGATTGAACAAGGTATTGGATACCGACGATCAAATCTCGGGCAAGTAACATACTGATAGACAAAGGGAATTGAATACGGGATTGATTAAGTCCTTGACATCGTGGTTCATCCGATGAGATCATCGTGGAACATGTGGGAGCCATCATGGGTATCCAGATCCCGCTGTTGGTTATTGACCGGAGAACGTCTCGGTCATGTCTACATGTCTCCCGAACCCGTAGGGTCTACACACTTAAGGTTCGATGACGCTAGGGTTATAAAGGAAGTTTGTATGTGGTTACCGAATGTTGTTCGGAGTCCCGGATGAGATCCCGGACGTCACGAGGAGTTCCGGAATGGTCTAGAGGTAAAGATTTATATATGGGAAGTCCTATTTTGGCCACCGGAAAATGTTCGGGATTTTTCGGTATTGTACCGGGAAGGTTCTAGAAGGTTCTAGAGTGGGGCCCACCTGCATGGGGGGACCCACATGAACGTGGGTAGTGGGGGCAAGGCCCCACACCCCTGGTCAAGGCGCACCAAGATCCCCCCTTAGAAGGAATAAGATCATATCCCGAAGGGATAAGATCAAGATCCCTAAAAAGGGGGGATAACAATCGGTGGGGAAGGAAATGATGGGATTTCTTTCCTTCCACCTTGGCCAACGCCCCAATGGACTTGGAGGGCAAGAAACCAGCCCCTCCACCCCTATATATAGTGGGGAGACGCATGGGAGCTTCAGACGAAGTTCTGGCGCAGCCCTCCCCCTCTCCCAAGTCGTCCTCCTCTCCCGTGGTGCTTGGCGAAGCCCTGCAAGATTGCCACGCTCCTCCACCACCACCACGCCGTTGTGCTGCTGCTGGATGGAGTCTTCCTCAACCTCTCCCTCTCTCCTTGCTGGATCAAGGCGTGGGATACGTCACCGGGCTGTACATGTGTTGAACGCGGAGGTGCCGTGCGTTCGGCACTTGATCATCGGTGATTTGAATCACGACGAGTACGACTTCATCAACCCCGTTCACTTGAACGCTTCCGCTTAGCGATCTACAAGGGTATGTAGATGCACTCTCCTTCTACTCGTAGCTGGTTTCTCCATAGATAGATCTTGGTGACACGTAGGAAAATTTTGAATTTCTGCTACGTTCCCCAACAGTGGCATCATGAGCTAGGTCTATTGCGTAGATTCTTTGCACGAGTAGAACACAAAGTAGTTGTGGGCGTTGATGTTGTTCAATATGCTTACCGTTACTAGTCCAATCTTGTTTCGACGGTATTGTGGGATGAAGCGGCCCAGACCGACCTTACACGTACTCTTACGTGAGACAGGTTCCACCGATTGACATGCACTTGGTGCATAAGGTGGCTAGCGGGTGCCAGTCTCTCCCACTTTAGTCGGAACGGATTCGATGAAAAGGGTCCTTATGAAGGGTAAATAGCAATTGGCATATCACGTTGTGGTCTTGCGTAGGTAAGAAACATTCTTGCTAGAAACCCATAGCAGCCACGTAAAACATGCAACAACAATTAGAGGACGTCTAACTTGTTTTTGCAGGGTATGCTATGTGATGTGATATGGCCAAAAGGATGTGATGAATGATATATGTGATGTATGAGATTGATCATGTTCTTGTAATAGGATTCACGACTTGCATGTCGATGAGTATGACAACCGGCAGGAGCCATAGGAGTTGTCTTTATTTTTTTGTATGACCTGCGTGTCATTGAAGAACGCCATGTAAACTACTTTACTTTATTGCTAAACGCGTTAGTCATAGAAGTAGAAGTAGTCGTTGGCGTGACAACTTCATGAAGACACGATGATGGAGATCATGGTGTCATGCCGGTGACAAGATGATCATGGAGCCCCGAAGATGAAGATCAAAGGAGCTATATGATATTGGCCATATCATGTCACTACTCTATTTGATTGCATGTGATGTTTATCATGTTTATGCATCTTGTTTGCTTAGAACGACGGTAGTAAATAAGATGATCCCTTACAACAATTTCAAGAAGTGTTCTCCCCTAACTGTGCACCGTTGCTACAGTTCGTCGCTTCTAAGCACCACGTGATGATCGGGTGTGATGGATTCTTACGTTCACATACAACAGGTGTAAGACAGTTTTACACAGCGAAAACACTTAGGGTTAACTTGACGAGCCTAGCATGTACAGACATGGCCTCGGAACACGGAGACCGAAAGGTCGAGCATGAGTCGTATAGTAGATACGATCAACATGAAGATGTTCACCGATGATGACTAGTCCGTCTCACGTGATGATCGGACACGACCTAGTTGACTCGGATCATGTAATCACTTAGATGACCAAAGGGATGTCTATCTGAGTGGGAGTTCATAAGATGAACTTAATTATCCTGAACATAGTCAAAAGACCTTTTGCAAATTATGTCGTAGCTCGCGCTTTAGTTCTACTGTTTTAGATATGTTCCTAGAGAAAATATAGTTGAAAGTTGATAGTAGCGATTATGCGAACAGTAGAAAGCTTATGTCCTTAATGCACTGCTCAGTGTGCTGAACCCCAAACGTCGTTTGTGGATGTTTCGAACATCGAACATACACGTTTTGATAACTACGTGATAGTTCAGTTAAATGGTTTAAGTAGAGGCACCAAAGACGTTTTCGAAACATCGCGGAACATATGAGATGTTTCGAGGGCTGAAATTGGGATTTCAGGCTCGTGCTCACGTCAAGAGGTATAAGACCTCCGACGATTCTCTTAGCCTGCAAACTAAGGGAGAAAATCTCAATCGTTGAGCTTGTGCTCAGATTGTCTGAGTGCAACAATCACTTGAATTGAGTGGGAGTTGATCTTCCAAATGAGATAGTGATGTTTCTCCAAAGTCATTGCCACCGAGCTGCTAGAGCTTCGTGATGAACTATAACATATCAGGGATAAATAAGATGATCCTTGAAATATTCATGATGTTTGACACCGCGAGAGTAGAAATCAAGAAGGAGCATCAATTGTTGATGGTTGGTGAAACCACTAGTTTCAAGAAGGGCAAGGGAACAAAGGGATACTTCATGAAACGGCAATTCAGCTGCTGCTCAAGTAAAGAAACCCAAGGTTGAACCCAAACCCGAGACTAAGTGCTTCTGTAATAAGGAACAGTCACTAGAGCAGAATTACCCTAGATACTTGGTAGATGAGAAGGCTGGCAAGGTCGATAGAAGTATATTGGATATACATTATGTTAATGTGTACTTTACTAGTACTCCTAGTAGCACCAGGGTATAAGATACCGGTTCGGTTGCTAAGTGTTAGTAACTCAAAATAAAAGCTACGGCATAAACGGAGACTAGCTAAAGGTGAGCTGACGATATGTGTTGGAAGTGTTTCCAATGTTGATATGATCAAGCATCGCACGCTCCCTCTACCATCGAGATTTGGTGTTTGCGTTGAGCATAGACATGATTGGATTATGTCTATCGCAATACGGTTATTCATTTAAAGAGAATAATGGTTACTCTATTTATTTGAATAATACCTTCAATGGTCTTGCACCTAAAATGAATGGTTTATTGAATCTCGATCGTAGTGATACACATTTTCATGCCAAAAGATATAAGATAGTAATGATAGTACCACTTACTTGTGGCACTGCCATGTAAGTCATAATGGTATAAAACGCATGAAGAAGCTCCATGTTGATGGATCTTTGGACTCACTCATTTTTGAAAAGTTTGAGACATGCGAACCATGTCTATTGGTGTATATGCATGAAGAAACTCCATGCAAATGGACCGTTTGGACTCACTTGATTTTGAATCACTTGAGATATGCAAATCATACCACATGGGCAAGATGACTGAAAAGCCTCGTTTTCAGTAAGATGGAACAAGATAGCAACTTGTTGGAAGTAACACATTTTGATGTGTCCAATCCAATGAGTGCTGAGGCATGCAGTGAATATCGTTATGATCTTACTTCACAGATGATTCGAGTAGATGTTGAGAATATTTACTTGATGAAACACAAGTCCGAATTATTGAATGGTTCAAGTAATTTCAGAGTGAAGTAGAAGATCATTGTGACAAGAGGATAAAATGTCTATGATATGATCATAGAGATGAATATCTGAGTTACGAGTTTTGGCACACAATTAACACATTGTGGAAATTGTTTCGCAATTAATACCGCCTGGAACACCATAGTGTGATGGTGTGTCCGAACATCATAGTTGCACCCTATTGGATATGGTGCGTACCATGATGTCTCTTATCGAATTACCACTATTGTCCATGGGTTAGGCATTAGAGACAACCACATTCACTTTAAATAGGGCACCACGTAATTCCGTTGAGATGACACCGTATGAATTATGGTTTAGAGAAACCTAAGTTGTCGTTTCTTAAAAGTTTGGGGCTGCGACGCTTATATGAAAAAGTTTCAGGTTGATAAGCTCGAACCCAAAGCGGATAAAATGCATCTTCATAGGAAACCCAAAACAGTTGGGTATACCTCCTAATTCAGATCCGAAAGCAATATGGATTGTTTCTTGAATCGGGTCCTTTCTCGAGGAAAAGTTTCTCTCGAAAGAATTGAGTGGGAGGATGGTGGAAACTTGATGAGGTTATTGATCCGTCTCTTCAACTAGTGTGTGGCAGGGCACAGGAAGTTGTTCCTGTGGCACCTACACCAATTGAAGTGGAAGCTTGTGATGTTGATCATGAAACTTCGGATCAAGTCACTACCAAACCTCGTGGGATGACAAGGATACGTACTACATCAGAGTGGTACGTAATCCTGTCTTGGAAGTCATGTTGCTGGACAACAATGAACCTACGAGCTATGGAGAAGCAATGGTGGGCCCGGATTCCGATAAATGGCTCGAGGCCATAAAATCCGAGAACGGATCCATGACTTTGGAAGAAATACTTGATGGTCGTAAGGCCATTGGGTATGGATGGATTTTAAAAGGAAGACAGACAATGATGGTAAGAATTACCATTAAGAAAGCTCGACTTGTCGTTAAGATATTTTCCGACAAGTTCAAGGAGTTGATTACGGTGAGGTTTTCTCACTCGTAGCGATGCTAAGAGTCTGTTGGAATTGGATTAGCAGTTACTGCATGATTGATGAAATCTTGCAGATAGGATGTCAAAACATTGTTTCCTCGACGTTATACTTGAGGAAAGGTTGTATGTGATACAATCGGAAGGTTTTGTCAATCCCAAAAGATGCTAATAAGTATGCAAAGCTCCAGCAATCCTTCTAAGGACTGGAGTGAGCCTCTCGGAGTTGGAATGTGTGCTTTGATGATGATCAAAGATTTTGGGTTTGTACAAAGTTTACGAGAAACTTGTATTTCCAAAGAAGTGAGTGGGAGCACTATAGAATTTCTGATGAGTATATGTTGTTGACATATTGTTGATCAGAAATGACGTAGAATTTATGGAAAGCATATAGGGTTATTTTGAAAGTGATTTTCGATGGAAAGCCTGGATTAAGCTACTTGAACATTGAGCATCAAGATCTATAAGGATAGATCAAAATGCTTAATAATACTTTCAAATGAGCACATACCTTGACATGATCTTGAAGGTGTTCAAGATGGACCAGTCAAAGAAGGAGTTCTTGCCTGAGTTGTAAGGTACGAAGTTAGGACTTAAAGCTCGACCACGGCAGAAAAGAGAGAAAGGACGAAGGTCGTCCCCTATACTTTAGACGTAGGCTCTACAGTATGCCATGCTGAGTACCGCACCTGAAGTGTGCCTTGCCATGAGTTAGTCAAGGGGTACAAGAGTGATCCAAGAATGGATCACAAGACAGCGGTCAAAGTTATCCTTAGAAATTAGTGGACTAAGGAATTTTTCTCGATTATGGAGGTGGTAAAAGAGTTCGTCGTAGAGGGTTATGTCGATGCAAGCTTGACACCTATCCGGATAGCTCTGAGTAGTGATACCGGATACATATAATGGAGCAACAATTTAGAATAGCTCCAAGTAGAACAGTTATTTGGATTAGCTCCAAATATAGCGTGGTAGCTACATCTAGGAGATGACATAGAGATTTGTAAAACACACACGGATCTGAAAGGTTCGGACCCGTTGACTAAAACCTCTCTCACGAGCAACATGATCAAACCTAAAACTCATTGAGTATTAATCACATAGTGATGTGAACTAGACTACTGATTCTAGTAAACTCTTGGGTGTTAGTCACATGGCGATGTGACCTGTGAGTGTTAATCACATGGCGATGTGAACTAGATTATTGACTCTAGTGCAAGTGGGAGACTATTGGAAATATGCCCTAGAGGCAATAATAAAAGTATTATTATTATATTTCCTTGTTCATGATAATTGTCTTTTATTCATGCTATAACTGTATTATCCGGAAATCGTAATACACGTGTGAATACATAGACCACAATATGTCCCTAGTGAGCCTCTAGTTGACTAGCTCGTTGTGATCAACAGATAGTCATGGTTTCCTGGCTATGGACATTGGATGCCGTTGATAACGGGATCACATCATTAGGAGAATGATGTGATGGACAAGACCCAATCCTAAGACTAGCACAAAAGATCGTGTAGTTCATTTGCTAGAGCTTTGCCAATGTCAAGTATCTCTTCCTTCGACCATGAGAGCGTGTAACTCCTGGATACCGTAGGAGTGCTTTGGGTGTATCAAACGTCACAACGTAACTGGGTGACTATAAAGGTGCACTACAGGTATCTCCGAAAGTATCTATTGTTTTATGCAGATCGAGACTGGGATTTGTCACTCCGTGTAAACGGAGAGGTATCTCTGGGCCCACTCGGTAGGACATCATCATATGCGCAATGTGACCAAGGAGTTGATCACGGGATGATGTGTTACGGAACGAGTAAAGTGACTTGCCGGTAACGAGATTGAACAAGGTATTGGATACCGGCGATCGAATCTCGGGCAAGTAACATACCGATAGACAAAGGGAATTGAATACGGGATTGATTAAGTCCTTGACATCGTGGTTCATCCGATGAGATCATCGTGGAACATGTGGGAGCCATCATGGGTATCCAGATCCCGCTGTTGGTTATTGACCGGAGAACGTCTCGGTCATGTCTACATGTCTCCCGAACCCGTAGGGTCTACACACTTAAGGTTCGATGACGCTAGGGTTATAAAGGAAGTTTGTATGTGGTTACCGAATGTTGTTCGGAGTCCCGGATGAGATCCCGGACGTCACGAGGAGTTTCGGAATGGTCCGGAGGTAAAGATTTATATATGGGAAGTCCTATTTTGGCCACCGGAAAATGTTCGGGATTTTTCGGTATTGTACCGGGAAGGTTCTAGAAGGTTCCGGAGTGGGGCCCACCTGCATGGGGGACCCACATGAACGTGGGTAGTGGGGGCAAGGCCCCACACCCCTGGTCAAGGCGCACCAAGATCCCCCCTTAGAAGGAATAAGATCATATCACGAAGGGATAAGATCAAGATCCCTAAAAAGGGGGGATAACAATCGGTGGGGAAGGAAATGATGGGATTTCTTTCCTCCCACCTTGGCCAACGCCCCAATGGACTTGGAGGGCAAGAAACCAGCCCCTCCACCCCTATATATAGTGGGGAGACGCATGGGAGCTTCAGACGAAGTTCTGGCGCAGCCCTCCCCCTCTCCCAAGTCGTCCTCCTCTCCCGTGGTGCTTGGCGAAGCCCTGCAGGATTGCCACGCTCCTCCACCACCACCACGCCGTTGTGCTGCTGCTGGATGGAGTCTTCCTCAACCTCTCCCTCTCTCCTTGCTGGATCAAGGCGTGGGATACGTCACCGGGCTGTACGTGTGTTGAACGCGGAGGTGCCGTGCGTTCGGCACTTGATCATCGGTGATTTGAATCACGACGAGTACGACTTCATCAACCCCGTTCACTTGAACGCTTCCGCTTAGCGATCTACAAGGGTATGTAGATGCACTCTCCTTCTACTCGTAGCTGGTTTCTCCATAGATAGATCTTGGTGACACGTAGGAAAATTTTGAATTTCTGCTACGTTCCCCAACAAGCCTATGGTATGATTGTTATTTGTCCTACGGACTAAAACCTCCGGTTTATATAGACACCGGAGAGGGCTAGGGTTACACAGAGTCGGTTACAATGGTAGGAGATCTACATATCCGTATCGCCAAGCTTGCCTTCCACGCCAAGGAAAGTCCCTTCCGGACACGGGACGAAGTCTTCAATCTTGTATCTTCATAGTCCAGGAGTCCGACCGAAGGTATAGTCTGGCTATCCAGACACCCTCTAATCCAAGACTCCCTCAGTAGCCCCTAAACCAGGCTTCAATGACAACGAGTCTGGTGCGCAGATTGTCTTCGGCATTGCAAGGCGGGTTCCTCCTCCAAGTACTTCATAGAAGATTTTGAACACAAAGGTAGTGTCCGGCTCTGCAAAATAAGTTTCCACATATTGCCATAGAGAGAATAATATTTACACAAATCTAATCTGCTGACGTATTCCGTAGCGTGACATCACACCACGGCCAAGTCTTTATTCGAATCGTTTTACTGTTCTACCTCAGCGCGTTTAGCGAGGCGGTTTCCTTGGCACGTCTTGTCAAAGCAGAGATCATGTCCCCTTATTTCGGGATTCTCATCAATACGGGTGTGGGTAACCCAACCGCGCCATTGATTACGACGCTTGGGAGATAAGCGAGTTTTACCAGGCTAGTGGGGACGCATAGTCGCGTCCGCCCATATAAGGGGATAAGAATCCACCTTTTCATCCACGCCTTCTTCCTCCTTTGCCTATCCATTTCCGCGCACTCGAGCTCCAGCGCCCAAGTCCGCACACCCCACCTCAACCTTCTCCAGCCATGTCCGGAGCGGGAGGCAAGTGGATGGTCTCCTCCGTTACGGAGGGACACATCAAAAAACTGAGGAAGGCCGGATACTTGTCTAACGATATTGCCCACCGGCTTCCCGAAGAGGGGCAGCTCATCCCCACCCCTAGGCCCCATAAGAGGGTGGTGTTCCTCCCCCATTTCCTCCGCGGACTGGGCTTCCCTCTCCACCCATTTGTTCGGGGGCTCATGTTCTACTATGGCCTGGATTTCCATGATCTAGCTCCGAACTTTGTCCTGAATATCTTGGCATTTATCGTCGTGTGCGAGGCTTTCTTCTGCATCCATCCCCATTTTGGCCTATGGCTCAAGACTTTCAATGTCAAGCTGAAGGTGGTGTGCGGCACCCAGGCGGAGTGCGGAGGCGCCATGGTGGGCAAGATGCCCAACGTCCTATGGCTCGAGGGCTCCTTCGTGGAGTCCCTAAAGGGGTGGCAATCGGGGTGATTTTACATCACCGAGCCGCGCGACCCTGAATGGGTCACAGCCCCCGAGTTTTGATCCGGACCCCCTACGCGGCTCGCCTCCTGGAAAGAGACGGGCCTGTCGTGGGGTAAAAAAGGAGAGCTGACCGGACTCCAAGCATGCGTCCAAACCCTGGTGGACAAGAAGCTCAAACTTGTCAACATAGTCCAGGTTATGCTCATCCGCCGGATCCTCCCATGTCAACAACGGGCTTTCAACCTGTGGGAGTTCGACCCGGCGCGGCACCGAACTCTGAGCAGGCTCTTCGACACGATGTACGAAGATGCCTGGAAGGTGCTTTTCAAGGGCGCCGAGGCCCCCGCATCCACTGCCGAGGATCACGGATTCAGCACGCCGCATCACGCTCATGCGGTAAGCTATTTTTACCTTTTACAGGGTATTAGTTTTTCATAGTTTGACTCCATGTGGGATCTAAGCTCCCTTACCTTTGACAGGATTGGCAGGAGACGTCCGGACAGATCAACTGTCCGGCTCCTTTGCCCGAAGGCCCAGTGGACGCTCGCTTGGCGAAGCTGCTGGTTCCGGCACCCTATGTGGTGCCGGAGAAGAAGGCCAAGAAGAAGGCCACGGGGACTCAAAAGAGTGCCTGGCGCCAGGAGGTGTCGGATTCATCATCCGACGACTCCAAGGCGCACTCCTCCCACAAAGACGAGGAGGAGGAAGAAGAGACCTCTCCCCCTCCAGCGGGAGGAGGGAAGAAAAGGAAGGCCGCCCCAACTGGGGAGGCCGAAGGGTCCAAGAAGGGGAATACCCCTCCTCCGGACTACTCCACCAACGCCGACGACGGCGAAGAGGAGTGGCCGCACAGGGCCAAGCCCCTGGCGAGATCGTAAGTATCTGGATACCAGAGTGATTCATAGTATTCCCCCATTGCACAGCTTTTCCTTACGTCGAACATGTTTATGCAGTCTGCCCAAAGACTGGCTTGACGTGTCGTCGAGCGGTTCCATGGATTCGTCGGATGTGAATTCGCTTCTGACGGCTACCTCCCCCCATCCTACGAACGACGCCGAGGCGGCGTCCCAACAGGTTCCAAGCCAGGAGGAGGTGGTCCTAGAGGCGCCGCAAGGCGACCTCCCGGACTCCAGGCGTGAAGGGGATAGAACCCCCAAGGGTTCCAAGTCCGGCTTTGAGCCGGACACCGCGCCGGAACCTTCAACGGTTCCGGACTCCGGTAGGCAACCTCCTTACAAGAGGAGCAAGCCTACCGAGCCGGTGACCTCCGTCCAACCGGAGGCACCGGACAATTTGCTGGAGGTGCTTAACGACGCCTCCATCGACGAGGAGCGCCGCACTATTATGAGTGCGCTGATCCAGAAGGTTCAGTCCGCCAAGAGTGGACTGACTGAAGCCTGTGCCAGCCTTCTAACAGGCTTCGAGGTAAGTAAAGAATATGTAAAAATATTACCGCATAGACAGTAGCCCCTGATGCTCTGTTCGGCGTTCGGAAAGAAAAGCCGAATAGAGGATCTAATAACATTCCCAGGAGTCTAACATAATCAAGTCAATATGCGTATGCAGGCTTCGCTGCTGGCCTCCGCCGCACTGACTGCGGAGGTGGATATGCTGAAGCAAAACCTCGCGCGGTCCGAGAATGAGCTTGGCCATGCCAAGAGGCAACTCGAGGAGAAGGAAGGTAAGTAATACCTTGCGCAAGTATATAGAGAAGATGTGGTTGCAAAAAATGATAGGATCAACGTGCTATTATAGGGGCCACAACCGAGGTGGCAACCCTTAAGAAAGCGCTGTCCGAGGCCGAAAACAGAGCGGCCGCGGAGCGCACAGAGAGAGGGAAGCAGGAGGCGCGGGTGGAGGAGGTGCAGAAAGAGCCCCAGGCTCTCGTGAAAAAACACGTGAGTTTGGAGCTTGACTCGAAGACGCAAGCGTCCGAGCTTGCGGCAGCCCTCGAAAGCGCGAAGTCTGCCAAGGCCGAAGCCCAGAAAGTCCTCCAAGAAATTGGAGATATGAAGAAGATAGCGGCGGGTAAGGCATTCATTATGCAAAGCAAGCACGTGAAAGTGAATTATTTGTTACTTACCCGAGTCCGGAGCTCTCCAGGAGCATTCGCAGATTTGCCCCATAGTGCGTCTGATGCCGCCGCCTACTACCGAGCCGAAGAGGGGAGCTCGACGGAGAAGGTGTTCTGGTCTCAGTATGCTGAGGCCGGACACCTGGTGCCTTTGAGCGACCAGCTGAAGCAAATGGTTGAGCTCGACAAGGTGGCCGAACATGCCATAAAGGGCCTCATACTTCGGCTTTGGCCTAGAGAGGCTCTGCCTGGGAGCTACTTCGGGCTGGTGAGGCGGCTGGTGGATGCATGTCCACGGCTTGAAGTAATCAAGCGCTCCGTCTGCATCGAAGGTGCCCGTAGGGCGCTTGCCCGTGCTAAAGTGCACTGGGGCAAGATGGATGCGGAGAAGCTGGTGAAGGACGGGCCGCCGCCGGGCAAGGAGCATCGCGTCCCGGAAGCGTATTATGAGGGCATCCTGAAGGGTGCCCGCCTTATAGCGGATAAATGCTCCAAAAATATAATATTTGAGTAAACTCGCATTTGTGATCCTGTACGCTGAAAACTTGTTCATATGCGCTGAGCAACGCTTTTGAATTTAAAATATTACCTTCTGTGTGGCGATTTATCAAATTTGAGAGATGGCGAGTCGTCGGCTTCTGCCCTCATGCCGCGAGTGCTGGGGTGTTCAGGATAAACATGAGCGCTTTTTTTCCCATTCTTGGGTCCTTCGAGAGAGGCGCTCAACACAACGAACAAGGCAATCGGACTATAATGCTTGAACACTCTCACTTAGCCATAGAATCCTATAATTTTAAATTTCGGCGAAGCCCCTATTGTTCAGAAGACCGAGTTCGGGGCGCTATCCACGCCTAGGCCGGACAAAGCCGACTCCTCGCTCTAAGCGGCATAAGTCTTTAGGGACTCGAAAACCTCTCGAACAGTGACCAGCTCTCGCCTCATCATGACGGTCAGTTTTAGCTTTCTCTACTGAGGTGCTTAGCCCAGCTCAACTGGGGCACAATCACAGTAGTTCTCCTAGTGCTACCTTAGCCGATATAACGGAACGTAAGGTGCCAAAACATAGGAGCCGGGCAAACCCAACTATTGACCCAAGACATGATTCGGAGCCGATGCATATAATGCTATAAGTTCGGGGTGCCGCACTTGTGAAAGTGTTCGGACTTCTCACACCGTATTGTGGGGGTACTTAAGCCTCTGGCGTATTGGCCGTACCAAAGTGTACGCGTGCAACATGTCATTAATGAACATATATTCGTAAAAAAGAGTAATACAATAATAGACGGAAGCTATGCATTGTTTATTTAAAAAAGCTGCGATCAAAGCAGAACGATACAAATACTGCAATAAGCAAAAGATGGGACTATTTAACATGTCCTTTCCAGGGGCAAGCTGCGGAATGTTATGTGAAACAGGTATACTGCTCGTTATAGAGACCACCTTAGAGTTCCATAGTGCGGCGTAGTTTTCTGCTTCCCTGGTTGTATCGTTTGTGCGGCAATTGTACTGCTGGACAAGCCTTCCGAAGAATGGAGTCCTGAAAATAAAAGAAAATTAAAAAAATCGGCAGCCCCTAGTGCGGTTTAAGCCGCATTTCGGGCGTGCCGTGATGGTGCCCCTCCCCCTGTGCTCATGGTATTTCCAGAGCGTAGTTATGTACGCGCAGCACTGGTTTCGCAAGTTCGCGAGGGCTGGGGTTGGGGCCGCATTACTACGCTTGCTCTGAACATGCCAGGCGGTCTTGTTGTAGGTTACTCCGTGCGCGCTTGACGGTGTCCAGACGTTTAATGGTCGGACTAGAGAATTGCCTTGAGAGGCTGCTTTGTACTTCCACTGTGATAGCCGCCGGATGCTCCTCCGTTCGGAGACAGCGTTCGGTGTTTTCATTGACCGTGATGACGCCTCGAGGGCCTGACATCTTGAGCTTGAGCTATGCGTAGTGCGGCACCGCATTGAACTTGGCAAATGCGGTTCGCCCGAGCAGTGCGTGATAGCCACTGCGGAACGGGACTATGTCGAAGATTAACTCCTCGCTTCGGAAATTATCCGGAGATCCGAAGACCACTTCAAGTGTAACTGAGCCTGTACAGTTGGCCTCTACACCTGGTATGACGCCTTTAAAGGTCGTTTTAGTGGGTTTAATCCTCGAGGAATCGATGCCCATTTTCCGCACTGTATCCTGGTAAAGCAGGTTCAGGCTGCTGCCGCCGTCCATAAGGACTCTAGTGAGGTGAAATCCGTCAATAATTGGGTCTAGAACCAATGCGGCGAATCCGCCATGACGGGTGCTAGTGGGGTGGTCCCTTCGATCAAAAGTGATCGGGCAGGAAGACCATGGGTTGAACTTTGGGGCGATTGGCTCCATCGCGTATACGTCCCTTAGCGCATGCTTTTGCTCCCTCTTGGGGACATGGGTTGCGTATATCATGTTCACCGTCCCCACTTGTGGGGGAAAACCTTTCTGTCCACTGTTGTTCGGCGGCCGGGGCTCCTCCTCGTCATCGCTATGCAGCCCCTTGTCTCTGCTTTCGGCATTTAACTTGCATGCCTGCTTGAACACCCAACAATCCCTGTTCGTGTGATTGGCTGGTTTTTCGGGGTGCCATGTATCTGGCATGAGCGGTCGAGTATTCGGTCCAAACTGGAAGAGCCCGGAGTATTTTTTTTGAATGGCTTTTTCCGCTGACCGGGTTTAGAGCCTCTGAATCCGGCATTAACTGTCGTATCCTCAGCATTGTCGCCGTTAATGCGGCGCTTTTGCTTGTTGTGACGCGACCTGCCACTGGTGTCCTTGGTATCCGAATTACTAGGGCTCTTGGTCATGTTATTGCTGCGAGCTAGCCAGCTATCTTCTCCCGCGCAAAAGCGGGTCATAAGTGTCGTGAGGGCTGCCATGGATTTCGGCTTTTCCTGTCCTAGGTGTCGTGCAAGCCACTCGCCGCTGATGTTATGCTTGAAGGCTGCTAGGTCCTCTGCGTCCGGACAGTCGACGATTTGATTTTTCTTGGTTAGGAACCGTGTCCAGAATTATCTGGCCGATTCCTCTGGCTGCTGAATTATGTGGCTAAGGTCATCGGCGTTTGGTGGTCGCACATAAGTGCCCTGGAAATTGTCGAGGAATGCGGCTTCCAGGTCCTCCCAACAACCAATTGATTCTGCTGGCAAGCTGTTAAGCCAATGCCGAGCTGGTTCTTTAAGCTTGAGCGGGAGGTATTTGATGGCGTGTAGGTCATCACCGCAGGCCATGTGGATACGAAGGAGATAGTCCTCGATCCATACCACGGGATCTGTTGTGCCATCATATGATTCGATGTTCACGGGTTTGAAACTCTCAGGGATTTGATGATCCATTACTTCATCTGTGAAGCATAGTGGGTGTGCGGCGCCTCTGTATTGGGCTATATCACGACGCAGCTCAAACGAGCTTTGTCTACTATGTTCGGCCCATCCGGATTGACTGTATCCAGAGTGACGATTACCGTCTCGTGCCGTGGGGTGCCCACGCGATCCGTAGATCGATCTTGTTTGCCTTGCCTTGTCCTCCAATATATCTCGCAGGTCTGGCACATTTTCCCGTGCCTTGGTATTTTTTGAGCGGCGCCGGGGTGCGGCTTGAGTGGAGGGCCAAGAGGCCTCTCTGTCGCGGCCACGGGGTGGCCGGTCGGCCGCATCATGCGCTGGTGATGTAGGTTTAGGTGCTTCCTCCTCTAATCGGGGTAGCAGCCTGCGCTTTGGGTAGCTCTTGGAGGGGCGTTCGAGTTCATACTCTTCGGCCGCAAGGACCTCAGTCCATCTGTCGGCTAGCAAATCTTGATCAGCTCTAAGCTGTTGCTGTTTTTTCTTGAGGCTGCTCGCCGTGGCCATAAGCCTGCGTTTGAAACGCTCTTGTTCGACGGGATCCTCCGGCACGACAAATTCGTCGTCGTCGAGGCTTGCCTCGTCTTCGGAGGGAGGCATATAATTATCGTCCTCAACCTCTCTGTCTGCCGCTCTCTCATGAGGGCTGGCTTCTCCATCCTCCTGTACTGAATCTTGCTGGAGGTGGTTGTCTTCGGCACTGTCCGGGGTGTTATTATCTCCCGTGCCGGAATCACCATTTTTGCTTTGGCGGGATTTAGAGCGGCGCCGCTGACGCCGGTGCTTAGGCTGCTTCTTGGAGGGGTCATCCTCCGCTGTTCCATCGTCATTGTCTTCTTTTGGGGTGTCCACCATGTATATATCATACTACGAGGTGGCTTTCTAGTGCCCTATAGGCGCTGGTTCTTGATCGTCTCCTGCATCGGCGTCCATACCGTCGATGTCTTCGGAGTCGAAGTCGAGCATGTCGGTTAAATCATCGACAGTGGCTACGAAGTGGGTGGTGGGTGGGCTTTGAATTTCTTCATCATCCGCATCCCAACCTTGCTGACCATAGTCCGGCCAGGGCTCTCCTGATAAAGAGAGAGACTTTAGTGAATTCAGAATATCGCTGAAGGGCGAGTGCTGAAAGATGTCCGCGGCGGTGAACTCCAAGATCGGCGCCCAATCGGGTTCGATCGGTAGGGGCGCGGAGGGCTCGGAGTCTGGAGACGAGTCCGGCTTCTTGGAGTCACGGGCTTCGCAGAGAATAGGGCTGGTATTCGGCTCGATCGCCGTAGAGATTGCAGCCCCCGAGGCGGTGTCCAACCACCCATCCTCGATTGGCGTAGTTGGCTCCAAATTAAGGGTCGAAGCTGATGCGGGTGCGGCCTCCAGGGCACTGTTCGGCGGCAGAGCTAGATCATGCCCATCGTGACAGTGCAGCGTGCTCGGCTGCGACTCGAATCCATCGAAGATGAAGTCTCCATGGAGGTCCGTTGTGTAGTTTAAACTTCTAAACCTGACCTGACGGCCAGGGGCGTAGTTTTCAATCTGCTCCAGATGGCCAAGCGAATTGGCCCGCAGTGCAAAGCCGCCAAATACGAAGATCTGTCCGGAGAGAAAAGTCTCACCCTGGATCGCATCGCTGTTAATGATCGAAGAAGCAATCGGGCCTAAAAGTGATGACACAGAGGAACTCTTAATAAAAGCACCAATGTCGGTGTCAAAATCGGCGGATCTCGGGTAGGGGGTCCCGAACTATGCGTCTAGGCGGATGGTAACAGGAGGCAGGGGACATAGTGTTTTACCCAGGTTCGGACCCTCTTGATGGAGGTAAAACCCTCCGTCCTGCTTGATTAATATTGATGATATGGGTAGTACAAGAGTAGACCTACCACGAGATCAAGAAGGCTAAACCCTAGAAGCTAGCCTATGGTATAATTGTTGTTCGTCCTACGGACTAAAATCCTCCGGTTTATATAGACACCGGCGAGGGCTAGGGTTACACAGAGTTTACAATGGTAGGAGATCTACATATCCGTATCGCCAAGCTTGCCTTCCACGCCAAGGAAAGTCCTTTCCGGACACGGGACAAAGTCTTCAATCTTGTATCTTCATAGTCCAGGAGTCCGGCTGAAGGTATAGTCCGGCTATCCGGACACCCCCTAATCCAGGACTCCCTCACCGCCGCAGCCACCTGCCACCAATCCATCTTCAGAGTTGTACTGTTGCATGTACCGTGCCAGGTCTTTCTGCCATCGATACCACCACGATGACCGACAGCGTCGTCCTCCTGCGCGAGTCCATCCTCCCACAGTGAACTCCGAATCTGCACCGCGCCACGCCGTTAAGATCCGTCGCCATCAGTGTGTAGGATGAATCACCGCTCCACCAAAGAATCCGTCCTCTGGTCCCTCGATCACGTGTGTACCTCCAAAAATGACGCCCCCAAGGAAGAAACGACACCAGAGCGCCGCCGTCATCCGATCATCCGATCTAGGGTTTTCCCCGAAGGTAGCAGAGAGTAGCCTTGAACTTCTCCAAGGCGATGCTTTCAAGAAGGGAACGACGCAGATAGCGCCGCCACCACTGTCCTTAGCAGACGCCGAAGGCAAGTTTTCATCCAGATCAGTTCGAAGGGATCCAACTCTCGTGCATGGGCCGCCCTCACCACTCGCACCACGAGGCAGAACCCTGGAGCACCGGCAGATCAGCGAGCCGCCGGCACCACCGCATCCAGATCGCCGGCCACGCCGGGCCGCCGCCATCCCTCACGCCGTCCGGGTCAGAGACGGAGCCGCCGACCGCGCACAGGGGCCACCGCCGCCTGCACACGCCGGAGTGCCGCCGAGGGCCCAACGCCTGCCACCGCTTGTCGAGGGCCGCCGCCGCGCGCCCCGAGCGGACTCCCACGCACACCAGGGGAAACCGCAAGCGTGAGCCCTGCCGTCGCCCCCAAGCCCGCGCCTGCGCGCCCCGCCTCAACCGCGCCGCCAAAAACCGCCGCGATCCGCCCGCGCCAGATCTAGCGATTCGTGGGAGAAGAGATCCCGCCGCCGACGACGCCGACCGGGCTTTGCCCGGCGGCGGCAAGGAGGAGAGGTCGGGGAGGGACGAGGACGCGGCGGTGCTAGGGTTCCCCGGCGACACGGGAGGAGACGGAAGCTTAAGATCTCTGCTTAATTTTACCCTGAACTGTGCTAAATTCAATTCGGCACAGTTCTTAATCTAGCTAAACCTCTGTTCTGCTTCGTAAGTAAATACCAAGATTGCTTTGATGACACTACGTAGTCTAAGACTATGACAAAATGCTTTTATCATTGTGATCTGCTTCTCCTTTCTCTGTAATCGTCAAGGAAATTGGTTATGAGACTCAATGCTGATTTCGTGTCTGTCAGGAATCCAGCGTCGGATGACATCAGCTGCAAAACCGTTTCGTTCTTAAGCGAACAAGAGTAAGCGCATCCTAACTAACTACTCATTTGCCATGCTCAGTAACTGATGGATGTGCTCTTGTGCACTTCTTTGGTATACTAAAAATTAGTATCTTGCTTTGAACTACAGTCAGAATTCAGATACCACTCTGTGATGGTAGCGTCAGGAAAGTCCAAGCTGTTAAGCAAATCTGCATGAATGTCTTCCCTGGTAAATCTCCCTACAAATTTCGTGGATGATATGCTGACAATATTCAGGTATAATGCAATGCTAATGTGATGAACCTATGTACCTGCAGGTTAGCATTTCTGAAAGCATCCACACAAAATGAAGAGAGCAATGCCATGCTTATCAAGCAAAGTCAAAAATCCATCACCATGGCATGTGACGTGTGTTGTCTGAAAATTGATGAAATGATCAGCAGATGAGAACTAGATCATGCTCTGACCGTCGTCGATTTCCCTATAGATTTTCTCTACGTGTGTGTGTCAGTGCAGACAGATATTTCTTGATCCAGTTTCTCTACACATAGATGTCAGTGCGAATTTGTATTTGCCTGTAAATTTGCGAAGAGTCCCTTGGCTCTCAGAGGAACGAAGCCCATGTCTGTGTGCCTGGCAATCTGACATGTGAGTGAGAGCGTTTGTGTGTGGAGGCGTGTGTGGTGTATAAACACAGGCACTTGTCGAGTGTTTGTGTTTCGTCAGTCAATGAAATGGTAATGTCTGAATTCCTCTTGCAAACCCTGTCAAACTGCAACGTGGAAGCAAGAATTACAAATCAATTTAATTTGATCTGATAACAGTTCGTCATCAGATCTTGTTATGAATATGAAGCATAAAGTCTGAACTAGCACACTTTATCGGTGCGTTGAAAATCCAGTCCCGTCAGAATTCAGATACCCAAACTCATAAGGGCTCGTAAGTTTTTCTTTTCATCCTCTTTTTCTGAAGCTATTTATTCGGGTCAACTTGTTTTTTTCAATGAGTTGTGCATAAGTTTGTCTGGCACCGCAATATTAGTTCCCTAGGGATCTGTGCGGTCTGCAGACGTTCAAAAATATTTGACCAGCACTATATTGATTCATTTCTCAGAAGCCGTCTCCTTGGCGATGTTGAAGTTGACATACATGTCCTCGTAGTACGCCGCCAGGGGTACAGCGTACAGGGACCTGCATACAGTCAGAGTGCCATATATTGACATGCGTCATATGAAACCAGTACCGCGTTCTAGCACTCCCAAACACCTACGATGAAACGAAGCATCTGCCGGTCTTTTTCTCTGTTCTGTTATATTATTGGACGATATAATCTTCTCCTCCATCTCCACCAGTGAGCACAGGACTCGCCTCCTCTTTGCCTGGCACTTTGGCGGCTGGTGGCGGGTAGTGGAATAGGGAAATCCCGGTGCCTCAGCTCCGGGCTCTGCCCAGTAGATAGGTTAGGATTTTAGTCCTTACATGGGCGGTGTTTCATCTCCGAGTCGGTTTTTTGGGCTTCGACCCTCCTTGAGTTCATCCATCAGGACGGATTATATGGAGCTACAGTGTAGATTCCACCTACTCCTCAGGATTGCGAGGTTAAGGCTGGTCACAATGGGCAAGAACATAAGCTAGTAACTTACACACTTCCCTAGACTATGTTACTATCTCCATAGTGGGTAGGAACATCTATGTAGTGTCATGCAAAGATGTATTTATTAGGTTATAGACTCATTGTTTCTTGGAGTGTGTGATGTTCCGGTAACTTAGCTAGTTACCACAAGCACCTCTCTCTTCATTAAATATGTGCCACATAAGCAAAGTTGTATTGGAGTGTGTGATGTTACTCCTAAGTTCCTCCCCATTGTGACCAGCCTAAGGTTTCTCGTCGTGCATTAATAAATGCAGTGGTAGATTTGGTGTCAGGTTCTTTGATCGATTCAAGGGACAACAACGACGACTGCGGCTCCAATGATTGGTTCTTAGGGGCACGTGCACAAAGACTTCTTAGCTGTCATCGATAAGATCAGGCTCACTCCGGTATGGGAGCGGACGTCGGAAGTTTAATTTGTTGACGGTGGTGGTCTTTCGGTGCTCCAGGGCCCTCAATGTAATTTTATTATGTTTAGGATGCTTTGTACGTCCAATGAACCTTTATAATATATTTCAGTCAATAAAGAAAAAACACGAGTTCGTTGTGATATGACTTGCTCCAAGGCGTTCAATTTTTTTCCCTCGGCCTTCTCTGTTTATTTTCTTCTACTAGTTTCGGTGGGTTTTTTGCTTTTGTTTTTCTAATAATTCACGAACACTTTAAAGAATCATCAACTTTTTAAAAATGTGAACATTTTAAAAATTCGTGAAATACTTTTTGAAAAACTTTAACATTTTTTAATTCTTATTGTTTCGAAGAAAAATTACGGACGTTTTAAAATAACTTGTGAAGATTTTAAAACGAACAATTTAGAATATCATGAACATTTTTTATTAATTTTAAACTTAATATTTATATTGAATGTCATATTTTGCAGGAAAAAATGCTGAAAACTGTATAGAAAATCCATTGCCCAACATTGAGGTGCACGAATTGCTAGGTGGACCGGCCCACCCTACATTTTGGATATACGATGAATAGGAGCACTCGATGGTCTTCTCAAGTTTGGTTTGGTCAGTAATCCTCATGCTTTGTTCTTTTTTACTCGTGAATTTTTTCCTCGATAGTATGACGATAATTCAACAATTTGGCAACCTGTAGAAGGGGTATGTTGTAACGCCCCGAGACCGATGTGCCAGGTGTCGTCCAGTTATTCGTTGTTGTTGCCTAGGCATTGCTTGCGTGTCATGCATTGCATATCATGTCATCATGTGCATTTCATTTGCATACTTGTTCGTCTCATGCATCCGAGCTTTTCCCCGTTGTCCGTTTTGCATTCCGGCGCTCCTATCTTCTCCGGTGGTCATTTCTACCTTCTTCTTATGTGTGGGGATTAAACATTTCCGGATTGGACCGAGACTTGCCAAGCGGCCTTGGTTTACTACCGGTAGACTGCCTGTCAAGTTTCGTACCATTTGGACTTTGTTTGATACTCCAACGGTTAACCGAGGGACCGAAAAGGCCTCGTGTGTGTTGCAGCCCAACATCCTTCCAATTTGGCCTAAAACCCACATAAACCTCCTCCATCCTCTCGGTCGTTCGATCACGATCGCATGGCCGAAAACCGCACCTCATTTGGACTCTCCTAGCTCCCTCTACCTATAAATATGTGTCTCCTTCCGAAATTTTCGGGCGAAACCCTAGATCCAATCCTCCTCTGCGTCACCGGACATTTTCCCCGCCGCCGGACATGTCCGCCGCCGCCCC
>NC_041392.1:85242993-85249316 GCF_002162155.2 Triticum dicoccoides
CGCCCAATCCTGAGCCGCCACGCGCCCCGCCGCCGTCTCCACCGCGCCGGCCCGCAGAGCCCATCGCGGGCCCGCCCGGCCCGGTCGCCGCCGCCGCTCGCCCGAGCGACTCCCTGCGCGGGAGCCCGAGCTGCGCGCCGCCCCGCCGCCCTTTGCCGGCGTTCGCCTTCGCCGGCACCTCGCGGCGCCTCCGCCGGCGTCTGCCGCCTCGCCGGCGCTGCTCTGGCCGCCGTCCTCCGCCGCCTTGCCAACGCCGTGCGGCCCGCACGTCGCCGGCCCCGCCGCCCGCGCTTCGACCGCCGCCCCCTGCCTACTCCACGAGCTCCCATGACGCCGGCCACCGCGCTCCTCTTCTCCAGCGAGGATCTCCGACGAGCCTCGATTCGCGCGCCGCCCCGATCCGGATCTGAGAGGTTGACTTTTCCCCCTCGAGATTTCACTAAGTCCCCGAGATTCCCAGATTCATATGCTCATGTTCATCACATCGTAACTTTGCATCCGTATCTCTGATTCATGCGTGTAGCATATCAAAATGTTCGTCTCAGAGAGTACATCATTTCATCTCATTGCATCATTTTCATTTGAGTTCATTTTGATACCCGAAATGCTGTTGGAAGAGTGCTATTTGAGATAATTGTCAGATCTGCTGCTCCAATTAGATATTTATCATTTTTGCCATGATTATTGTGTGCTTGATATGCCCCTGAGCTTTACATGAGTTTTGTTATATGTTTTGCCATCTATCGAGAGGTGCAATCCATGTATTTTTGTGATGTGTGTGGTGACTAGCACAAGCTTGCAAAGTGGTGCATTCGTTAATGCTGATTTCAGGAACTTAGCATTTCCACTAAGTCCTTGATCTGTTTATCTCAATATGCCATATGTTTATGTTGTTTCCTAGTGATCCGTGCCTCTTTTGAGGATCATCTGTAAGGATGATTTGTTAATCTTGTAGTGCTCTATCCATCCATGTCTTTGTTTGTAATTATGGAGCACCCTAGCTTGAGTCAATCGAGTTCTATTTTTGCTATTTCATGAATCTGGGCAGATTGTCTACTTGTTAGCGATTTTGCCGAGGATGTTGTAGTTGATCCGTGCATGCTATGTTATTGTTCTTGCCATGTCTAGCTTGTATAATGTGTATTCTTGATGGGTGCATGCTTAGTTCGTCATGCCTTGCTCTGTAGTGAGTGCATCGAGCTCGTAAACATGCCTACTTGATATCTGTTTTGCATGCTCCAGTTTTTCACTAAGTCTGAGAGTCTGATTATGTTTTTGCCATGTTCACATGCTTGCAAATGTATTTTTGGATCCTTTTTGGCTCAAGGTCACTAAAGGACTTTTGTTAAGCTCTTTGAGTAGCTCCATGCCATGCTTTAGTTTGCCATGTTCAGGTCCTGTAGCATATAGTTTTCATGCTCCAAAGAGTGCTATCTGATCTGAAATTCCAGACAAGTGTTAATTTCACTAAGTCTGAAATCTGTTTACCAATTGCACTTTTGCCATACTTGTTTGAACCTGTTAATGGATGAACTGGCCGTAGCTCAGTGTTCATCTTTTGTTAAGCATCGTGAATGGATCCCTGCCATGTATTTTGTTGCCATGTTTGAGTGCTATAGCATGTTCATCTTGTTGCATTTAGATGGCTACTTGCTGTATATCGCAGAACGTGGTCATATTTGAATTGCTTGCCATTTCCAAACCGTAACTCCGATTCCGGCGTTCTTTATATCGTTTTCAAGCGATTTCATCTCATCCTTCCAGCGGCATACTTGGATTTCCAAGTTGAGGCCAGGTTCATGCATTCCTTATCAAATCATGCATATGCATCACATACCGCATCCCGCATATCATACCATGTTCATGTGTTGGTTGTTTACCATGTTGTGTGCTTCTTTCTGGTGTTTGCTTCTTCGGGTTGGTTCCGGTAACGTCGCGTTTGTGAGGACCCGTTCGTCTACGTCCGTTTGTCTTCTTCATGGACTCGTTCTTCTTCCTTGTGGGATTTCAGGCAAGATAACCATACCCTCGAAATCACTTCTATCTTTGCTTGCTAGTTGCTCGCTCTTTTGCTATGCCTATGCTGCGATACCTACCACTTGCTTATCATGCCACCCATATTGTTGAACCAAGCCTCTAACCCACCTGGTCCTAGCAAACCGTTGTTTGGCTATGTTACCGCTTTGCTCAGCCCCTCTTATAGCGTTGTTAGTTGCAGGTGAAGATTGAAGTTTGTTCCTTGTTGGAACATGGAGATGTTGTCCCTTATTGGAACATGTTTACTTGTTGGGATATCACAATATATCTTATTTAATTAATGCATCTATATACTTGGTAAAGGGTGAAAGGCGCGGCCTTATGCCTGGTGTTTTGTTCCACTCTTGCCGCCCTAGTTTCCATCATATCGGTGTTATGTTCCCGGATTTTGCGTTCCTTACGCGGTTGGGCTATTATGGGAACCCCTTGATAGTTCGCCTTGAGTAAAACTCCTCCAGCAATGCCCAACATTGGTTTTACCATTTTCCACCTAGCCTTTTCTTTTCCCTTGGGAGTCGCGCTCCTAAGGGTCATCATGATTTTACCCCCCGGGCCAGTGCTCCTCTGAGTGTTGGTCCAAACTAGAGTCCTATGCAGCGCCCCCTCGGGGAAACTTGAGGTTTGGTTTTAGTTGTATGGAGAGCTCATCTGAGTGTGCCCTGAGAAAGAGATATGTGCAGCTCCTATCGGGATTTTGTCGGCACATTCGGGCGGTGTTGCTGGTTTAGTTTTACCTTGTCGAAATGTCTTGTAACCGGGATTCCGAGTCTGATCGGACCTTCCCGCTAGAAGGAATATCCTTCGTTGACCGTGAGAGCTTGTCATGGGCTAAGTTGGGACACCCCTGCAGGGTTTTGAACTTTCGAAAGCCGTGCCCGCGGTTATGGGCATATGGGAATTTGTTAACGTCCGGTTGTAGAAAACCTAAAGTTGGCCTTAATTAAAATACATCAACCGCGTGTGTAATCGTGATGGTCTCTTTCCGGCAGAGTCCGGGAAGTGAACACGGTGTTGGAGTTATGCTTGACGTAGGTTGTTCTAAGATCACTTCTTGATCATACTTTTATCGACCGTGCTTTGCCTTCTCTTCTCGCTCTCATTTGCGTATATTAGCCACCATATATGCTAGTCGCTTGCTGCAGCTCCACCTCATACCTTTACCTTACCCATAAGCTTAAATAGTCTTGATTGCGAGGGTGCGAGATTGCTGAGTCCCCGTGACTCACAGATACTTCTAAAACCAGCTTGCAGGTGCCATTGAACCGTGCAGATGATGCAACCAAGCTCAAGGAGGAGCTGGATGAAGATCTTGTCCTTTGTCTTGTTTTGATCTAGTTGATCAGTAGTGGAGCCCGGTTGGGGTCGATCGGGGACCTTGTCGCATTTGGGGTTCTTCTTTTATTTTGGTTCCGTAGTCGGACCTTGATTGTATTTGGATGTTGTAATGCTTTATTCATGTATTGGTGTGAAGTGGCGATTGTAAGCCAACTATGTATCTTTTCCCTTATGTATTACATGGGTTGTGTGAAGATTACCTCACTTGCGACATTGCTTTCAATGCGGTTATGCTTCTAAGTCGTGCTTCGACACGTGGGAGATATAGCCGCATCGAGGGCGTTATATATGTCCCCGCCCACAATGCTTTCAACAATCATAAGTTCTTGCCTATTTGGGTGGACAACTCAAGCAACTCTTCAAATCCTTTGAGGTTAGTTTAGCCCGTGCAAGTTTGGTTTTTCGTGATTTTTTTTGGTGTTCCGGAGAAACGTCAAGATACAAAAACTGAAGTTAGAGTGGATGACTCAAAGATTTTCTTATGTAACTTTTAGTTTTATATGTTTCTTGTGCTTGTGCCTGTCTGTTTTTAGAGATTTGATACATTCTCATTAGTCTATCAATAAAGTCGGATCGTTCACTAGGAAAGCATGCCAAATCCTAATTTATGCTCTGAGTGTTCAAATGTCGACATGAGGGACATAGCATCGATCCATGGGCCGACCAACTAGACAGCAAGTGCTACATACATAGATGGTTTTCGTTCTGTGTTTTTCTTTGGTGATTTTTTCTAGGTTTCTTATGTTTCGGTTCTATCGGTTCTTTTTATTTCTTCCGGACTATATCTATTTTGATTTCTTTCTTTGGATTTACGGTTTTAGTTGGTTTTGTTCGGGGCCTTTCTATCCCTTTCTTTTCCATGTGGTTTTTTATTTTCGATTCTTGTGTTCTCTTCACCTTTACTTTTTTTTCCAATACAATTCTTAAAATTTTGAAATGCAGGATTTTTTTAATTAGTATACGTTTTAAATTATCTAATCTTTTTAATGCATGATTATCTAACATTTAGCAAACATTTTACAAAATTATGAGGATTTTTAGAGATTCACGAGAATTTATTTAAAATTCAAGAACTATTTTTCGTTCCAGAGTAATTTTTAAATACGTGAACACTTTTTAGAACTCAGGAATTAGTTTTTAATTTACTTTATTTTTCGCATTATACTCCCGCTGTTCTAGAACTCTTGTCATGGTTTTAGTTCAAGTTATAACTAAAACCATGATAAGAATTCTAGAACAGGGGGAGTAGGTCCTTTTAGGAATGAATTTGTGAATAGTTTTTCAAATTCATGAACATTTTGATAGATTCCATACATTTATTAGTTTTTATGGCCATTTTTTTGGTTTAAGCCTTTTTCATTCATGAGTAATTTTTTTAATTTTGTGCACATTTTTAAAAATTTATAAGCATTTTATAAAGTTTTGAATTTTGATTCTTAATAGACTATACAATAGCCAGTTTTCCGGAGGAAAACCGACCTCCATTCGGTGGTAGGTGTCAAAGATTGCTTAGACCAGTCCAAGTATGCATTGAAATACATGCTATGTACTTTCTTTTCTCAAAATCAGCTAGGAATCGAGCCTTGGTTTATTTAAGCAATGATCGTTTTGATCTCAATTACTATTTTAAGACATCGGAAAATCAAAGGAAGGCCGAACGGAGGAGAAATTGGAAGAGTCGGCAACTATATCCAACTCATTACAAGACCGGCCCAAGAAGGCGAGGGCCATGTGTGTTTGCCAGTGAATTTGACGCCGAGAGCAGCCAATAGGAGATCTCCACCGAGAGTGAATAATTTATTCTCGGGCTCCATGGAACCCCAAATTTTCAAAATTCAAGTGTTCCATTGATTTTGTTAAAATAATACAAAAAATACTTATAGATATTTACTAGATGTGAGCGAAATTTCATCACGAAAAATGTTTTGATGTGGGTTGCACAAAAAAACATGTATTTTTATAGTGAAAAATACATCTGCTAGAACTACGTGATTTTGTCATTCTTGCCTAGCTGGCAAAAAAACCTTATTTGGCCACGAAACTTTGCAGACAAGTAGGTATTCCTCGATAAGTATGTAACTTTTCCAGTTTTTTGTGAAACTTATTGTTTTTAATTTTACAAATTAAGGGCTTCATGAAGCTTGAGATCCATTAGCAATTTCTGCTCTGTACCCACATATGTCTGTGTATGTCTACATTGTCAAATAAATCGGGCACGACTATCTCTCCCTTCACGTGAGACAGAGCGCAGCCTCGTGCCAAGAGCTGCCAGAATGGGCCGGCCCAGCAAGGAATAGAGGCCTTTTCACTCTTTTCCTTCTGTTTTTCACATTTTTTTTACTTTTTTACCTTTTCCTATATTTCTAAATATATCTACTATATAAATCACTTTACGTACATAACTGAAAAAAATGTTGATCATGAATTCAAAAAATGTTAAATGTGTATAAAAATGTTTCTAATGTATACAGAAAATGTAGAAAGTGTATGGAAAAAAGCAGAAGCAATACATGTAGATATATGAAAAAAACATTAATCATGTATTTAAGAAATTTTAAACGTGTATAAAAAATATTTCTGATGTACACAAAAAATGTACAAATGTGTATGAGAAAAAGTAAACATCAGGACAAATGTTTCCTACAAGCAGTGGTAGTTACCACCACTTGCGTTTTGTATGTAGTATCTATCGAAACCAAGAGTATGTACGTGTAGTATGTAATATATAACAATGATTAGGTAGTATATATACTAATTTTTAGGTAGTATGTACCATGTTTTGAGTATGCTCTTTTTTACGTATAAATATGTACGTATTTCACAAATATAATAAAAACTATGAGCTCATATGCAATTTTTTCATGTAACTTGCTTTGAAATATCTTAAATATATTATATGAACATATTTAAAATAATAAAATAATATATATAGTACCACATGGTAGTATATG
>NC_041392.1:85250023-85253747 GCF_002162155.2 Triticum dicoccoides
GGAGAGTATGTACGCGTAGTATGTAAGAATGTTTAGGTAGTATATATACTATTTTTTTATATAGTATGTAGTATATTTTGAGCATACTCCTTTTTACATACAAATATGTACGTATTTCACAAATATTATAAAAACATGGGCTCACATGCAATTTTTTCACATAATTCGCTTTGGAGTATCTTAGATATAGTATATAAGCATACTAAAAATAATAAAGTAGAGTATATACTACCACATAGTAGTATATGAGAAATGGGTGTAACTACACCCGGTAGTAAGATGCATTTTCCCTATATATATATATATATATATATATATATATATATATATATGACTCCTCTTTGGTACTCCCAGGAGTATGTACTCCCATGCTTAGTGGATAAGGTTTGTTGGATGAAAGTGCACCCATTAGCAACAACCCAACGACCTGACTACTAGCTAGAAATGAATTACTATTTTTTCTGCTTGCGTATAGATATTCCCTGAAAGTTAGGAGCGTACGTGTGTGATCCCCGTTTTGAGGTAGCAGAAGTATATTGATGTCCACTATCACCTAGCATTCTGATCCATTATATTTTGCATGCTTCCACTTTTGTTTCATACGTTTTAGGTAGTATCTATTATATCGGAGAGTCTGTACGCGTAGTATGTAAGAATGTTTAGGTAGTATATATATTATTTTTTATGTAGTATGTAGTATATTTTGAGCATACTCCTTTTTACATACAAATATGTACGTATTTCACAAATATTATAAAAACATGGGCTCACATGCAATTTTTTCACATAATTCGCTTTGGAGTATCTTAGATATAGTATATGAGCATACTAAAAGTAATAAAGTAGAGTATATACTACCACATAGTAGTATATGAGAAATGGGTGTAACTATACCCGGTAGTAGGATGCATTTTCCCTATTTGGTACTCCCAGGAGTATGTACTCCCATGCTTAGTGGATAAGGTTTGTTGGATGAAAGTGCACCCATTAGCAACAACCCAACGACCTGACTACTAGCTAGAAATGAATTACTATTTTTTCTGCTTGCGTATAGATATTCCCTGAAAGTTAGGAGCGTACGTGTGTGATCCCCGTTTTGAGGTAACAGAAGTATATTGATGTCCACTATCACCTAGCATTCTGATCCATTATATTTTGCATGCTTGCACGCGCTCATAGTTTACTTGTATATGAATGTCACACCTAGCATAGCATTTTTTTCATTCTTTATGACAGTATATTTTGTATGCTAGGAGGGTATATTATAGTACTTTTTTAGTGGAAGTATATGTTGTTCTTTAGGGAGTCCGCACTACCTCTTTTCTATAGTGAGTATATAATGCCTTTTCATGATGGAATATACTTCTTTTTTTAGGGGAGTACACACTACATTTTACGAGTGCGTATATACTGCTTTCTTTGCAGGAATGTACTTCTTTTTTTAGGGGAGTACATACTACACCATTTCTGATAATGAAATGTATCTTTACGGGACAGTATATACTTAATTATTTGTGAAGAAGTATATGCTTCTTTCTTATATGAAGTAAGTATATACTTCATTTTGTAATGTGTGTGTGTGTGTGTGTGAGAGAGAGAGAGAGAGAGAGAATGAGAGAGACAGAGAGAGATGGATGTATTGTACGTTCCATATGAAGAAGTATATACTTCTTTCTTATATGAAGTAAGTATATACTTCACTTTTTTAATGAGAGAAATATATATCCTACATTTTATATGAAGAAGTATATACATTACTTTTCACCAAAGATCATATACTGCATTAATCATAAAAACAAAACAAAATAGTATTCCTTTATTATCAATAATGAACACGAGATGATTCCATATGTGCAATGGAAGCTGCTAAATCTCATGCCTACATTATACTGATATAAGATGTGTGCTAGGTATATGCGTCATCGGTGGTTAGGACTAGGAGAGGTGTGTGTTCTTCAACTCGAGGACTTGCTTGCGCCGGTGGGTGTGGCAGATCGGCAACACGAGAACTAGACCGCCAGAGTTCGAGCTATGGAAGTTCGCTAGTTAGATTACTCAGTGTGCACGAACTCGCTTCACCATGGCTGCTCGGCCACGTGCGGCCGCCGGATGGACTCCTCCTATGATTCCACTAATCAATTCATCCTGTATAACAAGAACCAAAGATTAAACGTGATGCTGCATCCATGCATCGAATTTACACACGAGAGTTCAAGATAGCGTCGTAAGTAACCTGACCGATGGATCACCCTACTGTAGTCGGGTCGGCGACGACGGCTCGTCGCGTCTGCAATATACGCGTCTGCCCGTAGGCACGTGCCGAATCAGGAGGCAGCCGTATATCATCATCTTGTTGTCGCCGTTGTTGTGTCGCCGCCGTCTGGAATGATTTGTACGCATGGATGAGATGGTCAGATTCAAAAGCCTATAATAGACTAATATATGCTGAGCAACAGAAGTGCAACACTACGTGTTTATCCCTATTATTTCGGAACCAGTTTTCAAAGTGCACATTACCCCTTCCGTGAGATTTGTATATTAAACTAACTAAGTGGATATCTGTTGGAGTTCATTTGCGTGGGATTACCAAAAGCTGCCACGTGGGTAGGAGTAAATTTTTTTTTGAGGGGACGTGGGTAGGAGTATGTACTCTTAGGAGTACTAACCCATTTTCCTATATATATATATATATATATATATATAGTGTTATTATTCATCACCTAGGGTGCAGAATAAGTTATTCTTCACCCGAGGTAATCTTACGATCATTTCACAATTAAATTACATTTCGAATTCAAATAGTTACATTCGTATTGATTCACTACGTAAAATTTGACATAAGAAAAAGAAAAATATAAGTCATAAGACAAGAAAATTTACAGTTTATGTGTATTTTAGACTATGTTTTTATGTTTGTAATTTTACATAACATAAAATATTTTTTACAACGATTATATATTTTCTTACGATCTCTTTTTGCGTCGGAAATAAGACAAAACTTACGAAACGTAAAATTACGGTGCATTGATGATAAAATAAAGAGGGGTGAAGAATAACTATTCCTCACCTAGGTATGGCGCTAAACTAAGCGAGAGCGCAGATTAAGCTATCGTACGCTCCGGCCGCTAATTCCTCGCTCGGCGCACTGCTCGGCCAATGAAGCCCCACCTCCGCCTTTTTGTAGCAAATGATGGTAAATAGAAACGAAACATATGGTAACAGATTAATTTTCCTTACCATTGCCAGGCGCCTCACTTCGTCTCGTGTCCTTTTTGTTAACGACAGTAAACATGCTAGCATATGTGGTAATAGATGCGATACTTTTACCAAGTTACAGCACCACGATACGCTATGGCTCCACCACTAATGATGGTAAAAATAGGAACATATATGGTAACCGAATAATTGTATTACTACTATCGTGAACCTCTTGCTATGTGGTAATTGCATTACCATATATGGACCCCATGGCTCCTACCACTAACCATGGTAAGGTATGAACATATATGGTAATGGAATAAATCATATTACTGCTGCCGTGAACCACTGCTTGCTATGTGGTAACTGCATTACCATATATGGATATGGGTCAGTAAAGAGATCTGCTTTGGTTACTATAGGAAGGGTGATGTTTTACTGTTAGATTAAGAGGGTATATTACAACGCCGTAAAAATATGTATTACTACCGATTGCCACTACTTTACGATCAAAATATAGTTGGCC
>NC_041392.1:85254069-85255022 GCF_002162155.2 Triticum dicoccoides
ATGATGTTTATATAAAGTATACAATGTGTATGAAAAAAGTAGACGCAAAATTTATATGTTATAAAAAATTTCAATCATTTATTAAAAAATATTAAACGTGTATATAATTTTTTTGTTGAGGTATACACAAATATATAATGTGTATGAAAATAATTTGACATAAAATATATATGTTTAAAAAAATCATGTATTTCAAAAATATTAATCATGTATATATGAATTATATACATACATGTGAGGGACGGTCGAAACACCTCCCCTACATGCATGTGGCCATAATATATGTACCAAGAAATGATGTAATATTTAAATATCCAACACATAACTTTAATGCGGCACCCGGCTTCTACTTCCCCTAGGACAAGAGGGGATCACACAAACAGTTGTATGCTGACTCTCCAAGGTGACGCCCCAAGAGGGAAGTGACGTAGCCAACATCGTCGCCCGCTTCTGCAGTTCGAAGTTAGAGATTTCTCCCAAAGAGTCCACCACCACGAGAGGATGAGAGAACCTCCATGACAATGCCTCCAAGGAAGGGAATGACGCCATCATTGTCGACATCGACCTCCGGTTGAGCAACACTTTCGCCTAGAGTTCCTCCATGATGCCGGTCAAAACTGAGCATCGATGCTTAGATCTCCGGAGCATGGAACAAATCAGCACGGTGTCCTTTGTCCAAGACTCCAAGTCCGCTGAGCACCACATCGTGATTCGACAGCTACAACACCTCCCGCCTTGGCGGCGAAAAACATCCCGGTGCTTGAAACATGCTCGAGACACCGGATACATGCACCAGGAACACCTTAACCACGAGAACCGCCGACAACAACCCAGAGCCGCCGTTACGGCGTCCTCCACTGGTCACAACCAGATCTAACGTTGCGTCCCTCACAAGGGCACTGTCAAACAGGGCACAACCATAAGCCATCGGATCTGGAGCTCCGGTGGGGCCT
>NC_041392.1:85255351-85261741 GCF_002162155.2 Triticum dicoccoides
GTAGATTTGCCACTACACTCCACTAGGCGGCAACACCTTCAAGGACAACAAAAGGACCATGGGATCGCGCTGCCGCTGGGCTTTACCAAGTGGTGTGTGCCGACGACGGCGAGGGAAGGGAAGGGATTGGGGTTGGCGGCAGCGAGAGGAGCTAGGTCACCGCCTGAGCCGCTCAGAAGAGCTATGTGGGGCCGTGAGGCTGAGTTGAAGTCGGAGAATGTGAAACTGCTTTTGAAATTGATGCAGCCTACAAACAACAGTGTAGCTGTCCCATGTGAAGATGGAGGAAGAGCTAGCATCTGAAACAACAGTGTAGCTGTACTATTTTTTGAACAAAATAGTACAATACCAAACAAATAAAAATGTGTATCATATTGTCCCTGCCACTAAGACACACCGCAATGACCACCCAGAGAAATAAGGTGGCTATTCATTTTAGGAAACATGAACCAAAATAAAAGGAGGAAAGTAGCTCAATTTAGCGGTCCGTAATTAGGCAAGAGAATTCATGTCGTAGGAGAAGTATCAAATGGAATTGTTCGGTGTCAAATACTACTTCCTCCGTTCCAAAATATAAGTCTTTTTAGAGATTTTAACAAGTGGCTACATACGAAGCAAAATAAGTGAATCTATACTCTAAAATATGTCTACATGCATAGTATGTTGTAGTCCATTTGAATGTCTAAAAAGATTTATATTTAGGAACGGAGGGAGTACTAGAAACAGTACCATTTACATCTCTATGGAATCACTGGGAACGATCACTGAACACACCAAAGAAAATGCTATACAAGAAGCAGTTCTAATTAACATTTTCAATGGTTAACTCATGAACCATAAATCACTTGATTAGTCAATAGAAGACCATAAGAGTAAAACAATTACCTTTGTTGTTCCTCACATGTGCATATATATATAACTTGGCATCAAAGAGAAAGAAGGATCTAAAAAATAATCCTGTTGTAGTGAAGTGAATCAATAGCAATTGCCACGTGCCTAAATTTTGAAATCACTAGCTGACATCGTAATTGTTTTTGGCCCTATTTCATCAACTCCTTTTCTGCACCAAGTGCCTTTGTGCAAGAAGCACTTGTGCTGTGCGCGCAACGCTCCAGCCAGTGACGTAGGTAGGTGTTCCATCTGAAATAGCTAGTCTCTTTTTCATACAACGTTATGTGGTCTTCCATGCCCATCAGAGCACACACCCACAGCTAGGGGAAAGGCCGAGACATACCATGGCGAGCAGCAGAGGATCCCCTTGTACTCAAGGAAAGCGACTGTCAGTGGCGGAGGAGTGAGGTAGCGAGGGCTGGAGGTTTCATGCACCCATGGAAAAACATCTTGAGGCCAACTCCAATGCACGGGAGCAAACAGACGTATGTTTTGTTTGTATTCTGTTCGTTTGCATCAGTTAAAGGGGCGTTGTCGGACCATTTTTACCTCTGTGCTGGCCATGAGCCCAACCAGCGGACGCATTTCGTCATACACCATGGCAAGCTTCTTCGTTTGTAGCTCCATGTAGGCCTTCATTTGCTCTTCTTTTTCTTGCCGCTTCTTCTTGTCCCTTGCTTCCTTTCGGTCATCATGCCTTGCAAAGATTCCTGTAAGGCGAACGATGCCGCGTCACGCTCCTCGTACATCTTGGAGTTGGTCTTGCCCCTCGGTCGCTTTACTCCTTCCCATGCTCAGAGACGGCTGCGCCCCCTCCATTCTTCTAGGGTGGCATATTGATTTCTAAATTTGGAGCAATCTTTGATGAGTGTCCAATAATAGATGAGTGTGAATGGCTTGTTATTGTATTGGGACTTGAAGGTTTCCAAACTTTGAAATGCCTACATAATAAAAGTGAAGGCCATAATGTAGTAGTGATGGACACATAATGCAACAAACCTGAACATGGCATAGGCACAAAGAGAAGAAGTTCATACCAAGTTGCCCATGCCTAGGCCACCCACGGGACGGGTTTCAACGCTCTCAAGCGCGGCTCAAAACTTGTTGAATTCTTGTTGGATAAATCCCCACCTCTTTTGGATTAAGTTGATGCCATGAGTGCTCGCAAACTTGTAAGGCTGAAACTTCCTACGTTCATGAAAGTTCACATGAACTCTCCCCCAAAAGATGGCACCTTTTTGCTCGTGCCGGTCTTGGGATCTTGCCCTATTTCCTTCAAACTCCCACAAATCAACTTGTCCTCATCTTTGGTGTATGACCCCTTGCGAATGGTTTGCCTCCTCTTTTGTGCATTTGCTCTTAGGGTGAGCTCATCGATAAAAGGTGGCCATCTGGCTACTTCCTTTGAGTCCTTGGCTTCTTCCTTTGAGTCACAGTGGCCATCTGCCCACGGCGCTGGATCCAGGCATGACGTTGAGGTCAATGTTGGCCGTGGGAGTGGGGGAGGCTGGCGCGGTCACGCTGCTGTCCGGTGATGCGGAGAAGCGGGTCGTGGCATGCTCGTGCGCTGGATGAAGCCCGGCCTCTGCGGCTTTGTGGAGGAGCTCGGGGGCTGGCCCTATGGAGGACTAATGGCCGACGAGCATGTGCTCGTGCTCGTTGTGGCCATGCCAGCGGCGGTAAGAATGGCCGTCGTGGCTCGACTGAATGCTAGCATAAGGAGGGCCTGCCGCGTCATTGCCTGCGTGGCATTGGCGAAAAGGGCCTCGTTGTCCTCAACGGTGGCCTTGTGTTGCGCGGTGGCGGCGGTTTTCCTCTCCGCAGCAGCGGCCCTCCGGCCTCTCCTCTTGGCCGTTTCTCGGGCAAGCTCCTCAGACGAGAGCTCCTTGTTGGGTTTTTTCTTCTTCGGGGCCGCGAGACAGGCGGAGGTGGCCACCGGGATGGAGGCGGCGGGGTGCTTCATGGCGGTCGCCATGGAGGGAGGAGGAGGGTTTTTGGAAGAGAGGGAGAAAATGGAACGTTGTCTTCCCTGCTGGAATTTTGTCTATTTTGGGCCTAGCCCAATAGCAGTTTCAGAAATTCCTAATAAATCCTAGAGGCCCACTTAGCCCATTTATGCAAGGCAAGGGATACTACTAAACTTTAGTCCCACATTGCTAGTTGAGTGGGAGTTGGACCTCCTTATAAGGGAGGTTCTTTCCCCACTTGTATGAGCATGAGAACAAGAGGGATATCCACGCGCGCTCCTCCTCCGCCGCTCGCCTCGCCACGTCACGACGGCGCCGCGGGTTGCGGGAATGAGCCGAGCCGGTATCTAAATTTTTTCCATGCACTACGGGTATACGAAAGGTCACACGGAAGCTGAAAAGATTTTTGCGAAAGTGGAGTTCGAATGCGAACGGTGCAGCCCTTCGGCTGCTGGCTTTTCGCTTCGCCTCCGTCTCTTCGTTTCGCCTTCTGTCGCTGCCCTCTCGCCTCCTTCTCTTGCGCCTATAAAAGGGAGGTCGCTCCTCCCAGAGAGACACACCAGAACCTCTTCCTCCTCTCGCCACAAGTTCCTGAGCACTGCGCTGCTACGATCTTCCCCATCCCGGCTTGCGGCATGCACCGCAGGTCGGGACAGTAAGCCTCCGAAACCGCACCTTTTGAGTCATGTACGGGAGAAGGGTGATAAGGTTTTTGGGGAGCGCTCAGCGCGACTACTGGCTGCTTCATCACGGACTATCCGGTCGCCGACGACTACTTCCCTGACGACGACTTCTTCCCTGACATCCACGATCTCCTCGACGACATGGCAGGCGAGGACACCGACCCCAAGTCCAGCACTTCCACTGCTGTTGTCCCGTACGTGTTCTTACTCTTTCTGTTAGATGTCATGACACGGTTCTTTGCTCTACTTTCCGTCCTACATGTGTTAGGTTCTACTTCATATATGCAACTTCATCTAGTGTATGTTCTAGATGTGTTTAGTTCAAGTTCATATATGCAGATGCTCTTTACCTTCTCTCTGTCCGAACGCATGACTTGTTTTATCTCTACTATATTAGTCATGCTTTATCTAGTATTTCTGTTAATAAAATCATTCAGTAAATTGCTCATATTTCCAACAATCCAAAAACCTTATTATAGGCAATTTACCCCAAGTGGTTTTGCTGCTTCCATGAGACCTCCTATATTTGAGGGTATCCACTATAAGAGGTGGCGAATGAGAGCAGTCTTATGGTTGCAAACCATGAGTTGCTATGACGCCACTCTCTGCAAACCTGAAGGAGAGCTTGATGCTCAACAGGCACAAGCTTTTCAGACAATGGATACTTTGTTTAAGGCTGCTCTCTTCAGTGTTCTTGGTGAGAACATAGTTGATGCTTATGCGTCAATTGATAATGGAAAAGATATGTGGAATGCACTCGAGGCCAAGTTTGGGGTCTCGGATGCTGGCAGTGAGCTGTACATCATGGAGCAATTCTATGATTACAGGATGACTGAAGAGCGCTCCGTGGTTGAGCAAGCTCATGAGATACAGTCATTTGCTAGAGAACTTGAGCATTTCAGTTGTATGCTACCGGACAAGTTTGTTGCCGGAGGTATCATCACTAAGCTTCCTCCTTCATAGAGGAACTTTGCTACCTTGCTGAAGCATAAGAGGCAGGAGTTTTCTGTCACGGATCTCATTGGCACTCTTGATGTGGAAGAAAAGGCGAGAGCAAAGGACACACGTGCTCGTGGTATTGAGGGAGGATCTAGTGCCAATGTGGTACAGAAGCAGAACTTCCAGCCCCACAAGTTCAAGAACAAGGGCAAGTTTGATGGAAAAGCAAAGTTTGATGGGAAGAACAAGGCTGTGCAACACACGAACTTCAAGAAGAAGAACGGCAAGAAGAAAGGTGCTTGTCATGTGTGTAGGGATCCTGATCATTGGGCTCCTAGTTGCCCCAATCGCTATGACAAGCGTCATCCTGGAAAAGGCGGCAAGACCGCTAATGTTGTCATTGGAGACACTGACATGAAGGATGCTGGGTATGGTATATTTCCCACTTTTCTTTCAGTATGTCATTCTCGTGACTGGTTGATTGACACAGGTGCTAATGTGCATGTATGCGGTGATATTTCCATGTTTTCGTCTTATCAGACCGCAGGGACTTCAACCATGCTGATGGGCAACGGTTCAAGTGCTTCTGTTCATGGTGTTGGCACGGTCGATCTGAAGTTTACTTCGGGGAAGATCGTGCGGCTGAAGAACGTGCATTATGTCCCCTCCGTCAATAAAAATCTTGTTAACAGATCTCTTCTGTGTAGAGATGGCTACAAGCTTGTCTTTGAGTCGAATAAATTTGTAATATCCAAGTATGGAAACTTTGTTGGTAAAGGCTATGAGTCAGGAGGCTTGTTTCGTTTATCCTTATCAGACGTTTGCAATAAAGTTGTTAATCATATTTGCAACAATAGTGGATCCAATGTGTGGCATTCACGTCTTTGTCATGTTAACTTTGGTTGCATGTCGCGACTAGCGAAGTTGAACTTAATCCCTAGTTTCACCACCGTCAAGGGATCTAAGTGTCAAGTGTGTGTGCAAGCTAAGCAACCTCGTAAGTCTCACACGACTGCGGAAATAAGAAATCTTGCACCACTAGAGCTCATACATTCAGATCTATATGAAATGAATGGTGTGTTGACAAAAGGTGGAAAGAAATATTTCATAACGTTAATTGATGACTCCACTAGATACTGCCGTGTGTATCTTCTGAAATCTAAGGATGAGGCTTTGAACTTTTTCAACATCTATAAAGCTGAAGTGGAAAACCAACTTGATCGAAAAATCAAGAGACTTAGTGTGACGCCCGGATAATCAAGCTACAGTAAAACTCTGCTAATGGTGTCGCGTCACCTCGATTACTGTTGCTAATCTCGCTTTAGTTCGAAACCGGTTTGAATTCAAATTCAAAATCAAGCAAACAATAAAAGATTTCAAATATTAAAACTAAAATGTTCGGAGTGAATCAAATATTGCATAGATAATTATGGTGGAGAAACCACACCTTTATAAAATGTTTAAATAATATAAGATGAATAAAACAGCAGCAAAGACAATTATTTAAATACCTTTTGTAATTAATAAAATGTCAAACTAATTTATTGAGGACTGGTCTTTTTGAGTATGGACTAAGTTGAAATACTAATTTATATACTAAGTATATATTTTTACTAAACCTAAAATAATAGGATACAAAACTATAATAGAAAAGGTAAATTATATAAAAAGTAAAAACAAACTAAAAGAAAGGACCCCCCACCGGGCCAACCAGCCAACTGGCCACCAGGCCGGCCCAAACAGCCCACCCCCACTCCCCACTTATTCCCCAGAGCAACCGAACCCTAACCCTCGATCCCCACGCCCCCCCGTCTCCCTCGACTCCCTCACGGCGCCGCCACACACCCAACACCCCCAGCGCCAGGGCAGGCAGGCCAGCGCCCGATCCCCATGGCCTCGCCCCCCACTGC
>NC_041392.1:85262181-85269570 GCF_002162155.2 Triticum dicoccoides
GCCGTCGCCGACCGCGCTTCCCCCGCGCCTGCCGAAGGCCGCCACGGCTCGTCTCGCCGGCGCGCGTGCCCGGCGCTGCTCCCGTCGTCGCCAGGCACCGAGGCCTCGAGCGCGCTCGCCCTCGTCTCTCATGGCCTCGGGTGCGAGCACCCGCAACCGTACGCCCGCGCGCCCGTAAGGCCGCGCCCGTTGGCCGCCCCGATTGGCCAGATGGGTCACACACACGTGGGGCCCAGCCCCTGTTAAAATAAAGAAGATAAAAAAGAAAACTAATTAATTAATTAATTAAACAATTAATTAACTTAATTAAATCCTGATTAGATGATTAGTTAAATTTACTTAACCTGCTAATTAAACTAAGTAGCTAGTAATTAGTTATCAGTCTATGACAGAATGGACCCATGCATCAGTTTGACCAAGTCAACTGACAGTTGACTGCTGACATCACCCTGATGTCACGCTGGCGTCATAATAGCATTTTCAAATTAAATTAAATCTGTACTTCCAGAAAATGATTTAAAACTTTAAAAATTAATATAAAATAAACCGTAACTCGGTTGGAAAAACTTTGTACATGAAAGTTGCTCAGAACGATGAGACGAATTCGGTTACGCAACCCGTTCGTCCGCCACGCCTCCCTAGCATAGTAAACCTGCAACCTTCCCCCTTTAGTTCATCTATACAAAAATGCGAAACACCGGGGGTACTTCCCTGGATGTTTCCCCCCTTCGCCGGTATCACCTATCCCTGCGTTAGAATCAACTCTAGCACCGCATTGTCATGTTATGTTTTGATTGCTCTATTATTTATTGTGTTCCCCCTCCGTTACATTTTCCGGTAGACCCCGAGACCGCTGCCGGTACCCCTGTGATCGACTACGGTGTTGACGACCCCCTTCTTGCCAGAGCAACCAGGCAAGCCCCCCCCCCCTTGATCACCAGATATCGCCTACTCTCCTCTATACTGCTTGCATTAGAGTAGTGTAGCATGTTACTACTTTTCGTTAATCCTATTCCAATGCATAGCCTATCATTGTTGCTACAACTGTTGATACCTTACCTGCAATCCTAAATGCTTAGTATAGGATGCTAGATTATCATCAGTGGCCCTACATTCTTGTCCGTCTGCCATGCTATACTACTGGGCCGTGATCACTTCGGGAGGTGATCACGGGCATATGCTATATACTGTACACTATTACATTACCTGTGGTACTGTTTAGAGTTGGGGGCTGAAGGGGCAGGTGGCTCCATCCCGGTAGAGGTGGGCCTGGGTTCCTGACGGCCCCGACTATTACTTTGTGGTGGAGCGACATGGCAGGTTGAGACCACCTAGGAGAGAGGTGGGCCTGGCCTTGGTCGGCGTTCGCGGTTACTTCAAAATAACACGCTTAACGAGATCTGGGTATTTGATCTGAGTCTGGCTACTGGCCTATACGCACTAATCATCTACACGGGGACAGTTATGGGCACTCGATGTCGTGGTATCAGCCGAAGCCTTCGTGACATCAGCGACTGAGCAGCGCGCGCCGGGTTGGACTGGAACGCCTACTCTTGTATAAGGGAGGCTAGGTCTGCTCACCGGCCGTGTACGCAACGTGCAGGTGTGCAATGGGCGATGGGCCCAGACCCCTGCGCCATAGGATTTAGACCGGCGTGCTGACCTCTCTGTTGTGCCTAGGTAGGGCTGCGACGTGTTGATCTTCCAAGGCCGGGCATGACCCAGGAAAGTGTGTCTGGCCAAATGGGATCAAGCGTGTTGGGTTATATGGTGCACCCCTGCAGGGAAGTTAATCTATTCGAATAGCCGTGATCTTCGGTAACAGGACGACTTGGAGTTGTACCTTGACCTTATGACAACTAGAACCAGATACTTAATAAAACACACCCTTCCAAGTGCCAGATACAACCTGGTGTCGCTCTCTAATAGGGCGACGAGGAGAGGACCGCCGGGTAGGATTATGCTATACGATGCTACTTGGTGAACTTACCATCTACTCTCTTCTCCTGCTGCAAGATGGAGGTTACCAAAAGTGTAGTCTTCGAAAGGACTAGCTATCCCCCTCTTACTCCGGCTTTCTACAGTTCAGTCCACTTATGATACCCTTATTCCATTTGATACTAGTGCATACATATGTAGTGTAGCTCCTTGCTTGCGAGTACTTTGGATGAGTACTCACGGTTGCTTTGCTCCCTCTTTTCCCCCTTTCTATACTCGATTGCTGCGACCAGATGTTGGAGCCCAGGAGTCAGACGCCACCGTCGATGACAACTACTACTACTCGGGAGGTGCCTACTACTACGTGCAGCCCGCTGACGACGATCAGGAGTAGTTTAGGAGGATCCCAGGCAGGAGGTCTGCGCCTCTTTCGATCTGTATCTCAGTTTGTGCTAGCCTTCTTAAGGCAAACTTGTTTAACTTATGTCTGTACTCAGATATTGTTGCTTCTGTTGACTCGTCTATGATTGAGCTCTTGTATTCAAGCCCTCGAGGCCCCTGGCTTATAATATGATGCTTGTATGACTTATTTTATTTGTAGAGTTGTGTTGTGATATCTTCCCGTGAGTCCCTGGTCTTGATCGTACACGTTTGCGTGTATGATTAGTGTATGGTCAAATCGGGGGTGTCACAAGTTGGTATCAGAGCCGACTACCTGTAGGAATACCCCTTTCCAACTCCTTGGCCGAAGTCGAGTCTAGTCATTGAAAAAGTTTTTACTAACATGGCTGTGCGGCTTACGGGCCCACGTCGCCATTGGGTGGTATTAGGATCTTTTGTTCCTCATATATACTCTGGGACTCTGATCTCTCTCCTATTCGGGTTAAATGATCTTGCTAACTCTAACTCTAGGTTCTTGTAAATATTTTCTTCCGGAGAGCCCCTCGGTACGAACGATCACTTGCTTCACCAGAAGATTCCGAAGACACCCTACGATGTTCTCTCGAGACTATGTGCCATCGCTTTTACAATTCCCTACCACCGATGTATCCTTATGGATAGCTACCTACATTTGTCGTTGATACATTCAACCCAGTTGATCTTGTTATTACAAGATACCTTGAAATCATTTCTATTGTTCCGAGAATATTTTGTGCCTACTGCCTGGCAGTTCCTTGCCACCTGAATACCCCTACGGATAATTTCTCGCCCTTATCGAGTATCCTTTCATCCCCAGTTGTTCTTGTGTTCCGCAATAGTCTACGAAATACTATTCGATCCTCCAAAAATCCTTAGTAGCTTATTGCTCTGCAATACTTGTCTGCTTGCATGATGGATGCTTTCCATATGTCTGGCAATATTCGTTACTAACCTTAGGCACCGTCATTTTGATCATATTGATTCAACCTGAGTGTGAATGCACGCAATCATCAGTTGATCCTTTTAAATTATCTTTTCAGCTCAGACGTCATTTTAAACATGAGCTTTTTCTCGACCAATCTAATTGCCGTCAATTGTACCCTTAGGTCTATTGAACTTATCCACCCTTGATCAGAGCATCCTCTTCTGATCCTTCGATTTGGAAATCATAATTCCCTTGATATCTAAGCATCGAATCATTCATATGTTCTACAATATGATGCTTTTGCATTTTTTTTCCTTCTGATTGAGTACCGATACTCACATCAGATTAATGGTGGTCCGCGAGACCAATTGCTTGGTTATTATCCGACAGTGTCCTTCATATCCAATAACCTTGAGAGTTTCTCCCCTGATACATAATGCCTTTGGTAAATTATGTCTTCTGCCTTTGGCAAGTTATATCCTATGCTTTTGTCAACCTTATGCTCTACTTCGAGCTTGTGTTAATTGGTCCTAAAGTTCATGATATATATTCTAAGATGCCCCGATGGGTTGAACCTATCCTTTTTCTAATCTATGTGAACCCGGAAACTACTACGGGTCATACTCTACTGTTGTTATGTCAGATAAAACTTCAACACTACAACTTCTTTGAAGACGAGAAGTGAATGAAAGGTTATACATTAAAGAAGTGGGAGTTGACCTTGAACTTTGTGTTCATTCCCATGGACCAGATGTGGAACTTATCATGGAAGCTTCTTGCAAAATATTTAATCATTTGGGCAATTCTTTCGGTGTCATTAAATTGGATCCCTTGCAGCTATGGTTCCGACCCTATTGTTCTTTCTTTGATCTCATTTCTTGGGAAAGTTAAAGCACTTGTCTTTTGCAAGTCAATACACCAGTCCAGCCTCTACCTTGATCTATCGTCGAGTATTACCCTCTGGTATCTCGAGAATATCTAAGAACTATGTTGCATCTTATGAGTCTTCATCAGCTATTATTTCTCACTGATTCCAATTTTTCTCGGGTTCTGGGTTGTCGTCAATTGAGGACACCGATTCCCCATTTTGGTTCGATAACCCTAAGTAATTTTCATTGCTTACGAGTTTATTAATCCTATAAGTCTTTCCTAGCCTGATCGGCTATATCGTTATCGTGCTAAATTTTAACTGTGCTACCCGGTCCTTATTCCTGGAGCACAACTTTCAACGATTGAGCTAAGCTTACGTCAATTTCCTGGTCTTATCATTCCACCTCGAACAACAAGCTTGGTTCCGAGTTGGTGTAGTATCCATGGATCCAATAATCTTTCACTGCATTAGTCCTTTTGCTTGATGCAGTCGCTGTTCGATTGCTTCTTTGTGGGGCCTCCCAACAAAAATTGCCACGATCACCATCAACATTCTGAGCTCTTCCAGGATATCAATCGAATTCACGATGAGGAATACATCCTTGCCCTCGATGAGTTGTGTTATCATCGGCCACTTTATTGTCTTCCCTCCAACACAAACTTGTTCGTGTTTTGTGTTATACCTTGAGTTTCCTGCCATCCAGCAATTGTTCTTCTTTACTCGAAACATTACCATCTCTTATGTCATCAATGTTGTGAGAATTACACCACCTCTTAAGAATTTTTGATACAGTGATGCTTCTCACCATCACCATCCTTTTCTTGGTCCCCGTGTTGAGTGAACTCTATTGTGCAAATTTAATATCTCTAGCAACCCTATTGCTTCAAGGTTAAAGGACAATAATTTCAATTTGGTGTGCTGGTTGCTAAATCGCCATTCTGATGTTGGTCGTGCAACCCAGCCCATATTTTGGGTGCACCTTTCAACCCATGTTTAATTGTGTATGTTTTCCTCGAACATACATCATTATATTGTACTGTTCGATCTGAAAAATGTTATCTCCTTGTTCACATAGTTGTGGAAATCCATCTTTTGTTAATCTCGATGAATTGTCGCTGATTCCATCAGCCACCTCCTCATCCTCTCCTTGGTTTAATGATGAACTATTGTTTTAGGAACCCGCTCCCATAGTTCATTTCCCGAGAATCTTGCAATGTCATTTCGTCTATTTGTGTTGCACCTTTTCTTCTCAGACATCCTGAGTCTGAGGTATCATGACACCTATTGGATCTGAATCTCGGTTAGATATGATGGTTGGGACATTTCCAAGAGTTATAACATTGATCTTTATATGACCCGGTAAGGTGATGTCATGCCTAGCACACCTGTCTGGAGGACCTATTGTTATAGTTTCCTTTTTGGCAAGGTTAGTCATTCTTCCATGAGGAAATTGTAAGACTTATTCTATAAGTTGTTCCTGATGGGTCCTTTTTGTTTCCAAAGTCTGATCTTCACCGGATGACTATGTCAATGTTATCTTGAAGCATGTCCATGGTACTCCGATTTTGAACAGGATCAATTGAAGCCCAATGTTAAATGTTTCCTGCTCAATTATCCAAACACCGTTGTATGGATAATGTCATGAAAATTCTCTCCCGTACCTAAAGAGTTTTCTACATTATATCATGTCATGGATATCATGATCTGCTTGTCCTTGGGTAGGATATACCCTTGAAATATGTGTTTAAACACAATTTCCTTTTCATTGTTCTGTTTAATCTGATAATCGTATTTTCCCTTCCATTGGTTGGTTTAACGTTTCTTGTGATCTATATGATCTAAGTAGTAATAGTCTCCTGCTTATGTAAACATCTCGGTGTATAACTCTGTCAGTAAGACCCTGTTACTATTGCTGATGACATTCTGGTATTCACCGATGGACGAGAACTTTGCCTAATGGTTTGCCTCGCTCAACGAGCAGGAAAATGGTTCTCTTTGTCCCCCGCCCTTGGTACCAATGATGCTACCAACATAACTGACTGGTTATTCACTGACATGCCTTTCTATTATGACCGTGCAAGATGTCAATGCCCTTCCTACTTTAACCACGTGGTGGGCCCATAACCCACAGTTCCACAGGATCGAAACCTGACTCTTCTGTACACCCTGTTGTCAAAGTTATTCCTCGCGCTTGACTTCATATGTAATTCACGGGCCACCTGCCTAGTGATCTGTTCTGATATCAGACGCAATACTTGTTCTCGTTGCTCTGAACCCCTTTCACCTTCTGTCTGGGCATTGAACGATTGCCTGGCTGCTTGAAACTTCTTATTGTACCTTCGAACTTTACTCTCGATGTGTTTTAATTGTTCAACTCGAGAGGTTCTCATATGCTCATTCATGGGTTAATCCCAGATTATTACCCATATGGCATTCTGTCATTGTCGATCTGCCTCCTTACCTATTCGTAAGTACGAAGGAACCCCTGAAGAAAGGATTACAACTTCATCATGATGACCTGAAACAGAGAAATGAAGACATCAATGTAATGGATCAACCTCTTCAAGAAGAACAACCAAGACCAAGAACACTCCCTGGAATTTCGTAACCCGAACCTTCCCCCTTTACTTCCCTCTTAAATCTCGGGACGAGATTTCTTGTAGTGGAGGAGAATTGTGACGCCCGGATAATCAAGCTACAGTAAAACTCTGCTAATGGTGCCGCGTCACCTCGATTACTGTTGCTAATCTCGCTTTAGTTCAAAACCGGTTGGAATTCAAATTCAAAATCAAGCAAACAATAAAAGTTTTCAAATATTAAAACTAAAATGTTCGGAGTGAACCAAATATTGCATAGATAATTATGGTGGAGAAAACACACCTTTATCAAATGTTTAAATAATATGAGACGAATAAAACAGCAACAAAAACAATTATTTAAATACCTTTTGTAATTAATAAAATGTCAAACTAATTTATTGAGGACTGGACTTTTTGAGTATGGACTAAGTTGAAATACTAATTTATATACTAAGTATATATTTTACTAAAACTAAAATAATAGGATACAAAACTATACCAGAAAAAGTAAATTATATAAAAAGTAAAAACAAAATAAAAGAAAGGACCCCCCCCACCGGGCCAACCAGCCAACTGGCCACCAGGCCGGCCCAAACAGCCCACCCCCACTCCCCACTTATTCCCCAGAGCAACCGAACCCTAACCCTCGATCCCCA
>NC_041392.1:85269847-85343690 GCF_002162155.2 Triticum dicoccoides
TCTCCCTCGACTCCCTCACAGCGCCGCCACGCACCCAACACCCCCAGCACCAGGGCAGGAAGGCCAGCGCCCGATCCCCATGGCCTCGCCTCCCCCACTGCTCTGCTGCGAGCCAAGGCCGCCCTAGCCTCCTCCTTCTCTCCTACCTCGCGCCGCTCCCTCTCCCTGCAACCGCCCGATGTTGCGCCTCGACGGACCGTCATCGCCGTGCGCCACCACCACTGCCGAAGGCCCCGCCGTCGCCGCCCGGATCGACCGCCACCTTGCCGGACCTCGCGTCCTCGTCCTCCTCCCCGAGCCCACGTACGCACATCTGCAGGGCCCGGTGAGCCGCCGTCCCTCCTTTTCCTCTCTGCCCGGCGTCGTTCGCTGCGCGCGCGACACGCCCGATCCTGCTCGCCGTGCCCGACCGATCCTACTCGTCGTGCCATGCCCGCTAGCCCCGCTGCGAGCACGCCCCGCTTCTCGCAACGACCCCACCCTGCTTCTGCTCCACCGCCGCTGCACCTGCTACGCTTGCCTCGCCTTGGCTGCTCGCGCCGCCCGCTCGTGGTGGCCTCGCGCCCCGCTGGCCCGTGCTGCCGCGCCGGGGTTGCGCCTTCCGCCCCCTGCTGCCTGTTGCCGCCGGCGCCGACCGCGCTTCCCCCGCGTCTGCCAAAGGCCGCCATGGCTCGTCTCGCCGGCGCGCGTGCCCGGCGCTGCTCCGTCGTTGCCGGCCACCGAGGCCTCGAGCGCGCTCGCCCTCTCCTCCCATGGCCTCGGTAGCGAGCACCCGCAACCGTACGCCCGCGCGCCCGCAAGGCCGCGCCCGTTGGCCGCCCTGATTGGCCAGATGGGTCACACACACGTGGGGCCCAGCCCCTATTAAAATAAAGAAGATAAAAAAAGAAAACTAATTAATTAATTAATTAAACAATTAATTAACTTAATTAAATCCTGATTAGATGATTAGTTAAATTTACTTAACCTGCTAATTAAACTAAGTAGCTAGTAATTAGTTATCAGTCTATGACAGAATGGACCCATGCATCAGTTTGACCAAGTCAACTGACAGTTGACAGCTGACATCACCCTGATGTCATGCTGACGTCATAATAGCATTTTCGAATTAAATTAAATCTGTATTTCCAGAAAATGATTTAAAATTTAAAAATTAATATAAAATAAACCGTAACTCGGTTGGAAAAACTTTGTACATGAAAGTTGCTCAGAACGATGAGACGAATTCGGATACGTAATCCGTTCATCCGCCACGCCTCCCTACCATAGTAAACCTGCAACCTTCCCCCTCCGGTTCATCTGTCCATAAACGCGAAACACCGGGGATACTTCCCCGGATGTTTCCCCCCTTCGCCGGTATCACCTATCCCTGCGTTAGAATCACCTCTAGCACCACGTTGTCATGTTATGTTTTGATTGCTCTATTATTTATTGTGTTCCCCCTCCGTTACATTTTCCGGTAGACCCCGAGACCGCTGCCGGTACCCCTGTGATCGACTACGGTGTTGACGACCCCCTTCTTGCCAGAGCAACCAGGCAATCCCCCCCTTGATCACCAGATATCGCCTATTCTCCTCTATACTGCTTGCATTAGAGTAGTGTAGCATGTTACTACTTTTTGTTAATCCTATTCTGATGCATAGCCTATCATTGTTGCTACAACTGTTGATACCTTACCTGCAATCCTAAATGCTTAGTATAGGATGCTAGATTATCATCAGTGGCCCTACATTCTTGTCCGTCTGCCATGCTATACTACTGGGCCGTGATCACTTCGGGAGGCGATCACGGGCATATGCTATATACTTTACACTGTTACATTACCTGTGGTACTGTTCGGAGTTGGGGGCTGAAGGGGCAGGTGGCTCCATCCCGGTAGAGGTGGGCCTGGGTTCCCGACGGCCCCCGACTGTTACTTTGTGCCAGAGCGACAGGGCAGGTTGAGACCACCTAGGAGAGAGGTGGGCCTGGCCCTGGTCGGCGTTCGCGGTTACTTCAAAATAACACGCTTAACGAGATCTGGGTATTTGATCTGAGTCTGGCTACTGGCTTATACGCACTAACCATCTACGTGGGGACATTTATGGGCACTCGACATCGTGGTATCAGCCGAAGCCTTCATGACGTCAGTGACTGAGCGGCGCTTGTCGGGTTGGACCGGAACGCCTACTCTTGTATAAGGGAGGCTAGGTCTGCTCACCGGCCGCGTACGCAACGTGCAGGTGTGCAATGGGCGATGGGCCCAGACCCCTGCGCCATAGGATTTAGACCGGCGTGCTGACCTCTCTGTTGTGCCTAGGTAGGGCTGCGACGTGTTGATCTTCCGAGGCCGGGCATGACCCAGGAAAGTGTGTCCGGCCAAATGGGATCGAGCATGTTGGGTTATGTGGTGCACCCCTGCAGGGAAGTTAATCTATTCGAATAGCCGTTATCTTCGGTAACAGGACGCCTTGGAGTTGTACCTTGACCTTATGACAACTAGAACCGGATACTTAATAAAACACACCCTTCCAAGTGCCAGATACAACCCGGTGGTCGCTCTCTAATAGGGCGACGAGGAGAGGACCGCCGGGTAGGATTATGCTATACGATGCTACTTGGTGAACTTACCATCTACTCTCTTCTCCTGCTGCAAGATGGAGGTTACCAGAAGCGTAGTCTTCGAAAGGACTAGTTATCCCCCTCTTATTCCGGCTTTCTGCAGTTCAGTCCACTTATGATACCCTTATTCCATTTGATACCAGTGCATACATATGTAGTGTAGCTCCTTGCTTGCGAGTACTTTGGATGAGTACTCACGGTTGCTTTGCTCCCTCTTTTCCCCCTTTCTATACTCGATTGTTGCGACCAGACATTGGAGCCCAGGAGCCAGACGCCACCGTCGATGACGACTACTACTACTCAGGAGGTGCCTACTACTACGTGCAGCCCGCTGACGACGACCAGGAGTAGTTTAGGAGGATCCCAGGCAGGAGGCCTGCGCCTCTCTCGATCTGTATCTTAGTTTGTGCTAGCCTTCTTAAGGCAAACTTGTTTAACTTATGTCTGTACTCAGATATTGTTGCTTCCGCTGACTCTTCTATGATCAAGCTCTTGTATTCGAGCCCTCGAGGCCCCTGGCTTGTAATATGATGTTTGTATGACTTATTTTATTTGTAGAGTTGTGTTGTGATATTTTCCCATGAGTCCCTGATCTTGATCGTACACGTTTGCTTGTATGATTAGTGTATGGTCAAATCGGGGGCGCCACACTTAGGTCCGACCGTGGTGGAGAGTATTTTCCAATGAATTTGATGCTTTTTGTGTGGAACATGGTATAATCCATGAGAGGACGCCTCCCTATTCACCTCAGTCAAATGGGGTGGCCGAAAGAAAGAACCATACTCTAACAGATTTGGTTAATGCCATGTTAGACACTTCGGGTCTCTCCAAGGCATGGTGGGGGGAGGCGATATTGACTGCATGTCATGTCCTAAACCGATTTCCCACAAAGAACAAAGAGATAACTCCATTCGAGGAATGGGAGAAGAAAAGGTTAAAATTCTCTTATCTACGAACATGGGGTTGTTTGGCAAAAGTCAATGTTCCAATTCTAAAGAAGCGGAAGCTTGGACCAAAGACTGTGGATTGTGTTCTCCTGCGATATGCTTTTCATAGCATTGGCTATAGATTCTTGGTTGTAAAATTTGAGGTACCTGACATACATGTCGGTATGCTTATGGAGTCGAATGATGCTACTTTCTTTGAAGATATCTTTCCCATGAAGGTGTTGGGGAACGTAGCAGAATTTTAAATTTTTCTACGCATCACCAAGATCAATCTATGGAGTCATCTAGCAACGAGGGAGAGAGGAGTGCATCTACATACCCTTGTAGATCGCGAACGGAAGCGTTCAAGAAAACGGGGTTGATGGAGTCGTACTCGTCGTGATCCAAATCACCGATGACCAAGTGCCGAACGGACAGCACCTCCGTGTTCAACACACGTACGGTTGGGAAGACGTCTCCTCCTTCTTGATCCAACAAGGGGGAAGGAGAGGTTGATGAAGATCCAGTAGCACGACGGCGTGGTGGTGGATGCAGCAGGATCCCGGCAGGGCTTCGCCAAGCACAAGCGGGGAGGAGAGGTGTTACGGAGGGAGAGGGAGATGCCAAGAGCAAGGTTGCGGCTGCTCTCCCTCCCCCCTCTTTATATAGGGGCCTTGGGGGGCGCCGGCCCTAGGAGATGCAATCTCCAAGGGGGCGGCGGCCAAGGGGTGGCTTCCCCCCCAAGCCAAGTGGGGGGCGCCCCCACCCGTAGGGTTTCCCAACCCTAGGCACAGGGGAGGCCCAAGGGGGGCGCACCAGCCCACCAGGGGCTGGTTCCCCTCCCACTTCAGCCCATGGGGCCCTCCGGGATAGGTGGCCCCACCCGGTGGACCCCCGGGACCCTTCCGGTGGTCCCGGTACAATACCGGCGACCCCCGAAACCTTCCCGATGGCCGAAACTGGACTTCCTATATAAAAATCTTTACCTCCGGACCATTCCGGAACTCCTCGTGACGTCCGGGATCTCATCTGGGACTCCGAACAACTTTCGGGTTACTGCATACTAATATCTCTACAACCCTAGCGTCACCGAACCTTAAGTGTGTAGACCCTACGGGTTTGGGAGACATGTAGACATGACCGAGACGCCTCTCCGGTCAATAACCAACAGCGGGATCTGGATACCCATGTTGGCTCCCACATGCTCCACGATGATCTCATCGGATGAACCACGATGTCGAGGATTCAATCAATCCGTATACAATTCCCTTTGTCAATCGGTACGTTACTTGCCCGAGACTCGATCGTCGGTATCCCAATACCTCGTTCAATCTCGTTACCGGCAAGTCACTTTACTCGTACCGTAATGCATGATCCCGTGATCAACCACTTGGTCACATTGAGCTCATTATGATGATGCATTACCGAGTGGGCCCAGAGATACCTCTCCGTCATACGGAGTGACAAATCCCAGTCTCGATTCGTGCCAACCTAACAGACACTTTCGGAGATACCTGTAGTGTACCTTTATAGTCACCCAGTTACATTGTGACGTTTGGCACACCCAAAGCACTCCTACGGTATCCGGGAGTTGCACAATCTCATGGTCTAAGGAAATGATACTTGACATTCGGAAAAGCTATAGCAAACGAACTACATGATCTTTGAGCTATGCTTAGGATTGGGTCTTGTCCATCACATCATTCTCCTAATGATGTGATCCCATTATCAATGACATCCAATGTCCATAGTCAGGAAACCATGACTATCTTTTGATCAACGAGCTAGTCAACTAAAGGCTCACTAGGGACGTGTTGTGGTCTATGTATTCACACATGTATTACGATTTCCTGATAACACAATTATAGCATGAATAATAGACAATTATCATGAACAAAGAAATATAATAATAACCATTTTATTATTGCCTCTAGGGCATATTTCCAACAGTCTCCCACTTGCACTAGAGTCAATAGTCTAGTTACATTGTGATGAATCGAACACCCATGCAGTTCTGGTGTTGATCATGTTTTGCTCTAGGGAGAGGTTTAGTCAACGGATCTGCCACATTCAGGTCTGTATGTACTTTACAAATCTCTATGTCTCCATTTTGAACACTTTCACGAATGGAGTTGAAGTGACGCTTGATATGCCTGGTCTTCCTGTGAAACCCGGGCTCCTTGGCAAGGGCAATAGCTCCAGTGTTGTCACAGAAGAGAGTCATCGGGCCCGACGAATTGGGTATGACTCCTAGGTCGGTAATGAACTCCTTCACCCAGACTGCTTCTTGTGCTGCCTCCGAGGCTGCCATGTACTCCGCTTCACATGTATATCCTGCTACAATGCTCTGCTTGCAACTGCACCAGCTTACTGCCCCACCATTCAAAATATACAGGTATCCGGTTTGTGAATTAGAGTCATACAGATCTGTGTCAAAGCTAGCATCGACGTAACCCTTTACGACGAGCTCTTCGTCACCTCCATAAACGAGAAACATATCCTTAGTCCTTTTCAGGTACTTCAGGATATTCTTGACCGCTGTCCAGTGTTCCATGCCGGGATTACTTTGGTACCTTCCTACCAAACTTACGGCAAGGTTTACATCAGGTCTGGTACACAGCATATCATACATGATAGTGTTGGGGAACGTAGTAATTTCAAAAAAATTCCTATGCACACGCAAGATCATGGTGATGCATAGCAATGAGAGGGGAGAGTGTGATCTACGTACCCTTGTAGACCGACAGCGGAACCGTTGTGACAACGCGGTTGATGTAGTCGTACGTCTTCCCGATCCGACTGATCCAAGCACCGTTACTCCGGCACCTCCGAGTTCTTGGCACACGTTCAGCTCGATGACGATCCCCGGGCTTCGATCCAACAAAGAGTCGGGGAGGAGTTCTATCAGCACGACGGCGTGGTGACGATCTTGATGTTCTATCGTCGCAGGGCTTCGCCTAAGCACCGCTACAATATGACCGAGGTGGAATATGGTGGAGGGGGGCACCGCACACGGCTAAGGAACGATCACGAAGATCAACTTGTGTCCCTGGGGTGCCCCTTGCCTCAGTATATAAAGGATGGAGGAGGAGGAGGCCGACCAAGGCTTGGTGCGGCCAGGATGTGGAGTCCTACTAGGACTCCAAGTCCTAGTAGGAGTCCACCAAGAGGGGAGGAAGGGAGAAGGAAGTGGAGGAGAAGGAAAGGTGGCCGGCCCCCTTTTCCCTAGTCCAATTCGGACTAGAGGGGAGGGGGGGCGCAGCAGCCCCTTGGCCCTTTCTCCTCTTCCCACTAAAGCCCATCAAGGCCCATTGCTTATCCCGTAACTACCCGGTACTCCGAAAAATACCCGAATCACTCAGAACCTTTCCGATGTCCGAATATAGTCGTCCAATATATCGATCTTTACGTCTCGACCATTTCGAGACTCCTCGTCATGTCCCCGATCTCATCCGGGACTCCAAACTCCTTCGGTACATCAAAACTCATAAACTCATAATATAACTGTCATCGAAACCTTAAGCGTGCGGACCCTACGGTTCGAGAACAATGTAGACATGACCGAGACACGTCTCCGGTCAATAACCAATAGCGGGACCTGGATGTCCATATTGGCTCCTACATATTCTACGAAGATCTTTATCGGTCAGACCGCATAACAACATACGTTGTTCCCTTTGTCATCGGTATGTTACTTGCCCGAGATTCGATCGTCGGTATCCAATACCTAGTTCAATCTCGTTACCGGCAAGTCTCTTTACTCGTTCCGTAATACATCATCCCGCAACTAACTCATTAGTTGCAATGCTTGCAAGGCTTAAGTGATGTGCATTACCGAGAGGGCCCAGAGATACCTCTCCGACAATCGGAGTGACAAATCCTAATCCCGAAATACGCCAACCCAACATGTACCTTTGGAGACACCTGTAGAGCTCCTTTATAATCACCCAGTTACGTTGTGACGTTTGGTAGCACACAAAGTGTTCCTCCGGCAAACGGGAGTTGCATAATCTCCTAGTCATAGGAACATGTATAAGTCATGAAGAAAGCAATAGCAACATACTAAACGATCGGGTGCTAAGCTAATGGAATGGGTCATGTTAATCACATCATTCTCCTAATGATGTGATCCCGTTAATCAAATAACAACTCTTTTGTTTATGGTTAGGAAACATAACCATCTTCGATTAACGAGCTAGTCAGGTAGAGGCATACTAGTGACACTTTGTTTGTCTATGTATTCACACAAGTATTATGTTTCCGGTTAATACAATTCTAGCATGAATAATAAACATTTATCATGATATAAGGAAATAAATAATAACTTTATTATTGCCTCTAGGGCATATTTCCTTCAGTCTCCCACTTGCACTAGAGTCAATGATCTAGTTCACATCGCCATGTGATTTAACAGCAATAGTTCACATCACCATGTGATTAACACCCATAGTTCACATTGATATGTGATCAACACCCAAAGGGTTTACTAGAGTCAGTAATCTAGTTCACATCGCTATGTGATTAACACCCAAAGAGTACTAAGGTGTGATCATGTTTTGCTTGTGAGATAATTTTAGTCAACGGGTCTGTCACATTCAGATCCGTAAGTATTTTGCGAATTTCTATGTCAACAATGCTCTGCACAGAGCTACTCTAGCTTATTGCTCCCACTTTCAATATGTATCTAGATCGAGACTTAGAGTCATCTAGATATGTGTCAAAACTTGCATCGACATAACTTTTTACGACGAACCTTTTTTGTCACCTCCATAATTGAGAAATATTTCCTTATTCCACTAAGGATAATTTTGACCGTTGTCCAGTGATCTACTCTTAGATCACTATTGTACTCCCCTGCTTAACACAGTGTAGGGTATACAATAGATCTGGTACACAGCATGGCATACTTTATAGAACCTATGGCTGAGGCATAGGGAATGACATTCATTCTCTTTCTATCTTCTGCCGTGGTCGGGCTTTGAGTCTTACTCAATTTCACACCTTGTAACATAGGCAAGAAACTCTTTCTTTGACTATTCCATTTTGAACTACTTCAAAATCTTGTCAAGGTATGTATTTATTGAAAAAACTTATCAAGCGTCTTGATCTATCTCTATAGATCTTGATGCTTAATATGTAAGCAACTTCACTGAGGTCTTTCTTTGAAAAACTCCTTTCAAACACTCCTTTATGCTTTGCAGAATAATTCTACATTATTTCCGATCAACAATATGTTGTTCACATATACTTATCAGAAATGTTGTAGTGCTCCCACTCACTTTCTTGTAAATACAGGCTTCACCGTAAGTCTGTATAAAACTATATGCTTTGATCAACTTATCAAAGTTTATATTCCAACTCCGAGATGCTTGCACCAGTCCATAGATGGATCGTTGGAGCTTGCATATTTTGTTAACACCTTTAGGATTGACAAAACCTTCTGGTTGCATCATATACAACTCTTCTTTAAGAAATCCATTAAGGAATGCAGTTTTGTTTATCCATTTGCCAGATTTCATAAAATGCGGCAATTGCTAACATGATTCGGACAGACTTAAGCATATATACGAGTGAGAAAATCTCATCGTAGTCAACACCTTGAACTTGTCGACAACCTTTTGCGACAATTCTAGCTTTGTAGATAGTAACACTACTATCAGTGTCCGTCTTCCTCTTGAAGATCCATTTATTATCAATGGCTTGCCGATCATCGGGCAAGTCAACCAAAGTCCATACTTTGTTCTCATACATGGATCCCATCTCAGATTTCATGGCCTCAAGCTATTTTGCGGAATCTAGGCTCACCATCGCTTCTTCATAGTTCGTAGGTTCGTCATGGTCAAGTAGCATGACCTCCAGAACAGGATTACTGTACCACTCTGGTGCGGATCTCACTCTGGTTTACCTACGAGATTCGGTAGTAACTTGATCTGAAGTTACATGATCATCATCATTAGCTTCCTCACTAATTGGTGTAGTAGTCACAGGAACAGATTTCTGTGATGAACTACTTTCCAATAAGGGAGAAGGTACAATTACCTTATCAAGTTCTACTTTCCTCCCACTCACTTCTTTCGAGAGAAACTCCTTCTCTAGAAAAACTCCGAATTTAGCAACAAAAGTCTTGCCTTCGGATTTGTGATAGAAGGTGTACCCAACAGTCTCCTTTGGGTATCCTATGAAGACATATTTCTCCGATTTGGGTTTGAGCTTATCAGGATGAAACTTTTTCATATAAGCATCACAATCCCAAACTTTAAGAAACGACAACTTTGGTTTCTTGCCAAACCACAGTTCAGATTGTGTCGTCTCAACGGACTTAGATGGTGCCCTTTTAAATGTGAATGCAGCTGTCTTTAATGCATAACCCCAAAACGATGGTGGTAGATCGGTAAGAGACATCATAGATCGCACCATATCTAATAAAGTACGGTTATGACATTCGGACACACCATTATGCTGTGTTGTTCCAGGTGGCATGAGTTTGTGAAACTATTCCACATTGTTTTAATTGAAGACCAAACTCGTAACTCAAATATTTTATTTCTGCGATCATATCGTAGAAACTTTCATTTTGTTACGATGATTCTCCACTTCACTCTGAAATTCTTTGAACTTTTCAAATGTTTCAGACCTTTGTTTCATCAAGTAGATATACTCATATCTTCTCAAATCATCTGTGAAGATCAGAAAATAATGATACCTATCGCGAGCCTCAATATTCATCGGACCACATACATCAGTATGTATGATTTCCAACAAATCTGTTGCTCGCTCCATTGTTCCGAAGAACAGAGTCTTAGTCATCTTGCCCATGAGGCATGGTTCGCAAGCATCAACTGATTCATAATCAAGTGATTCCAAAAGCCCATCAGCATGGAGTTTCTTCATGCGCTTTACACCAATATGACCTAAACGGCAGTGCTACAAATAAGTTGCACTATCATTATTAACTTTGCATCTTTTGGTTTCAATATTATGATTATGTGTATCACTACGATCGAGATCCAACGAACTACACTAATCCCGAAAGTATAGGGAGTGTGCGATGATGATCATATCAATCTTGGAACCACTTCCAACACACATCATCACTTCACCCTTAACTAGTCTCTGTTTATTCTGCAACTCCCGTTTCGAGTTACTAATCTTAGCAACTGAACTAGTATCAAATACTGAGGGGTTGCTATAAATACTAGTAAAGTACACATCAATAACATGTATATCAAATATACTTATGTTCACTTTGCCATCCTTCTTATCTACCAATCACTTGGGGTAGTTCCGCTTCCAGTGATCAGTCCCTTTGTAGTAGAAACACTTAGTCTCAGGCTTAGGACCAGACTTGGGCTTCTTTACTTGAGCAGCAACTTGCTTGCTGTTCTTTTTGAAGTTCCCCTTCTTCCCTTTGCCCTTTTTCTTGAAACTAGTGGTCTTGTCTACCATCAACACTTGATGTTTTTCTCGATTTCTACCTTCATCAATTTCCGCATTACGAAGAGCTTGGGAATCGTTTCCGTTATCCCTTGCATATCATAGTTCATCACGAAGTTCTACTAACTTGGTGATGGTGACTAGAGAATTCTGTCAATCACTATCTTATCTGGAAGATTAACTCCCACTTGATTCAAGCGATTGTAGTACTCAGACAATCTGGGCACATGCTCACTAGTTGAGCAATTCTCCTCCATCTTTTAGCTATAGAACTTGTTGGAGACTTCATATTTCTCAACTCGGGTATTTGCTTGAAATATTAACTTCAACTCCTGGAACATCTCATATGCTCCATGACGTTCAAAACGTCTTTGAAGTCCCGATTCTAAGCCATTAAGCATGATGCACTAAACTATCAAGTAGTCATCATATTGAGCTAGCCAAACGTTCATAACGTCTGCATCTGCTCCTGCAATAGGTCCGTCACCTAGCGGTGCATCAAGGACATAATTCTTCTGTGCAACAATGAGGATAAACCTCAGATCACGGATCCAATCCGCATCATTGCTACTAACATCTTTCAACACAATTTTCTCTAGGAACATATCAAAATAAACACAGGGAAGCAACAACGCGAGCTATTGATCTACAACATAATTTGCAAAATACTACCAGGACTAAGTTCATGATAAATTTAAGTTCAATTAATCATATTACTTAAGAACTCCCACTTAGATAGACATCCCTCTAATCCTCTAAGTGATCACGTGATCCAAATCAACTAAACCATGTCCGATCATCACGTGAGATGGAGTAGTTTCATTGGTGAACATCACTATGTTGATCATATCTACTATATGATTCACGCTCGACCTTTCGGTCTCCGTGTTCCGAGGCCATATCTGTATATGCTTGGCTCGTCAAGTATAACCTGAGTATTCCGCATGTGCAACTGTTTTGCACCCGTTGTATTTGAATGTAGAGCCTATCACACCCGATCATCACGTGGTGTCTCAGCACGAAGAACTTTCGCGACGGTGCATACTCAGGGAGAACACTTCTTGATAATTAGTGAGAGATCATCTTAAAATGCTACCGTCAAACTAAGCAAAAATAAGATGTATAAAAGATAAACATCATATGCAATCAAAATATGTGACATGATATGGCCATCATCATCTTGCTTCTTTGATCTCCATCTCTAAAGTATTGTCATGATCTATATCGTCACCGGCATGACACCATGATCTCCATCATCTTGATCTATATCAATGTGTCGTCACGTGGTCGTCTCGCCAACAATTGCTCTTGCAACTATTGCTATCGCATAGCGATAAAGTAAGGCAATTATTGGATGCTTGCATCTTATGCAATAGAGAGACAACCATAAGGTTTTTGCCAGTTATTGATAACTTCAACAAAACATGATCATCTCATACAACAACTTATATCTCATCACGTCTTGACCATATCACATCACAACATGCCCTGCAAAAACAAGTTAGACGTCCTCTACTTTGTTGTTGCAAGTTTTACGTGGCTGCTACGGGCTTAGCAAGAACCGTTCTTACCTACGCATCAAAAACCACAACAATAGTTTGTCAAGTTGGTGTTGTTTTAACCTTCGCAAGGACCGGGCGTAGCCACACTCGGTTCAACAAAAGTTGGAGAAACTGTCACCCGCAAGCCACCTATGTACAAAGCACGTCGGGAGAACCGGTCTCGCGTAAGTGTACGCGTAATGTCGGTCCGGGCCGCTTCATCCAACAATACCGCCGAACCAAAGTGTGACATGCTGGTAAGCAGTATGACTTATATCGCCCACAACTCACTTGTGTTCTACTCGTGCATATAACATCAACACATAAAATCGGTACTCGTGCATATAACATCAACACATAAAATCGATGCCACTGTTGGGGAGCGTAGCAGAATTTTAAAATTTTCTACGCATCACCAAGATCAACCTATGGAGTCATCTAGCAATGAGGGAGAGAGGAGTGCATCTACATACCCTTGTAGATCGCGCGCGGAAGCGTTCAAGAGAACGGGGTTGATGGAGTCGTACTAGTCGTGATCCAAATCACCGATGACCAAGTGCCGAATGGACAGCACCTCCGTGTTCAACACACGTACGGTTGGGAAGATGTCTCCTCCTTCTTGATCCAGCAAGGGGGAAGGAGAGGTTGATGAAGATCCAGCAGCACGACGGCGTGGTGGTGGATGCAGCAGGATCCCGGCAGGGCTTCGCCAAGCGCAAGCGGGGAGGAGAGGTGTTACGGAGGGAGAGGGAGGCGCCAAGAGCAAGGTTGCGGCTGCCCTCCCTCCCCCCTCTTTATATAGGGGCCTTGGGGAGGCAGCCCTAGGAGATGCAATCTCCAAGGGGGCGGCGGCCAAGGGGTGGCTCCCCTCAAGCCAAGTGGGGGGCGCCCCCACCCCTAGGGTTTCCCAACCCTAGGCGCAGGGGAGGCCCAAGGGGGGCGCACCAGCCCACCAGGGGCTGGTTCCCCTCCCACTTCAGCCCATGGGGCCCTCCGGGATAGGTGGCCCCACCCGGTGGACCCCCGGGACCCTTCCGGTGGTCCCGGTACAATACCGGCGACCCCCGAAACCTTCCCGATGGCCGAAACTGGACTTCCTATATATAAATATTTACCTCCGGACCATTCCGGAACTCCTCGTGTTGTCCGGGATCTCATCCGGGACTCCGAACAACTTTCGGGTTACTGCATACTAATATCTCTATAACCCTAGCGTCACCGAACCTTAAGTGTGTAGACCCTACGGGTTCGGGAGACATGCAGACATGACCGAGACGCCTCTCTGGTCAATAACGAACAGAGGGATCTGGATACCCATGTTGGCTCCCACATGCTCCACGATGATCTCATCGGATGAACCACGATGTCGAGGATTCAATCAATCCGTATACAATTCCCTTTGTCAATCGGTATGTTACTTGCCCGAGACTCGATCGTCGGTATCCCAATACCTTGTTCAATCTCGTTACCGGCAAGTCACTTTACTCGTACCGTAATGCATGATCCCGTGATCAACCACTTGGTCACATTGAGCTCATTATGATGATGCATTACCGAGTGGGCCCAGAGATACCTCTTCGGCATACGGAGTGACAAATCCCAGTCTCGATTCGTGCCAACCCAATAGAAACTTTCGGAGATACCTGTAGTGTACCTTTATAGTCACCTAGTTACGTTGTGACGTTTGGCACACCCAAAGCACTCCTACGGTATCCGGGAGTTGCACAATCTCATAGTCTAAGGAAATGATACTTGACATTCGGAAAAGCTACAGCAAACGAACTACACGATCTTTGAGCTATGCTTAGGATTGGGTCTTGTCCATCACATCATTCTCCTAATGATGTGATCCCATTATCAATGACATCCAATGTCCATAGTCAGGAAACCATGATTATCTTTTGATCAACGAGCTAGTCAACTAGAGGCTCACTAGGGACGTGTTGTGGTCTATGTATTCACACATGTATTACGATTTCCTGATAACACAATTATAGCATGAATAATAGACAATTATCATGAACAAAGAAATATAATAATAACCATTTTATTATTGCCTCTAGGGCATATTTCCAACAGAAGGATATGGCTACCTCATCTAATCAGGAGATGCCTAGTTCATCGAATCAGGAACCAGTTACAATTACCGAACCTGCCATTTCGATGGAATACTTTGAAAGTCCTGTGGAGGAGAACAATGAAGTTCCTACTAGGAGCAAGAGACAGAGGACTGCAAAGTCTTTTGGTGATGATTTTCTTGTGTATCTCATAGATGACACTCCCAGTTCTATTTCAGAGGCCTATGCACCTGAAGATGCTGACTACTGGAAGGAAGCGGTTCGTAGCGAGATGGATTCCATCTTGGCGAATGAAACCTTGGAGATAACTGATCGTCCTTATGGGTGCAAACCTATAGGATGCAAATGGATATTCAAGAAGAAGCTTAGGCCTGATGGTACTATTGAGAAGTACAAGGCTCGGCTCATGGCTAAGGGTTATACCTAAAAGGAAGGTGAAGACTTCATTGATACTTACTCACCTGTGGCTCGACTGACCGCTATTCGAGTTCTACTTTCACTAGCTGCCTCGCATGGTCTTCTCGTTCATCAAATGGATGTTAAGACTGCTTTCCTAAATGGAGAATTGGACGAGGAAATTTATATGGAACAACCAGATGGGTTTGTACTAGATGGTCAGGAAGGAAAAGTGTGCAAGTTGCTAAAGTCCTTGTATGGATTCAAGCAAGCACCCAAATAGTGGCATGAGAAGTTTGAAAGAACTTTAACAGCCGCAGGCTTTGTTGTAAACGAAGCTGACAAATGTGTGTACTATCTCCATGGTGGGGGCGAGGGAGTTATCCTTTGCTTGTATGTTGATGACATACTGATTTTCGGAACAAATCTAAATGTTATTAAGGAGGTCAAGGATTTCCTATCTCGTTGTTTTGAGATGAAGGATTTAGGAGTGGCTGATGTCATTCTGAACATCAAGTTGTTGAGAGACGATGATGGTGGGATTACATTGCTTCAATCTCACTATGTGGAAATATTTGGAGTCGCTTTGGCTATAGTGACTGCAAGCCCTCTCCAACACCATATGATGCGAGTGTGTTACTTCGAAAGAATCGAAGAATTGCTAGAGATCAATTGAAATATTCTCAGATTATTTGCTCGCTTATGTACTTAGCAAGTGCTACAAGACCTGACATCTCTTTTGCTGTTAGCAAACTGAGTCGGTTTGTCTCAAACCAGGAGATGTGCATTGGAAAGCTCTAGAGAGAGTTTTGCGTTATTTGAAAGGCACTTCAAATTATGGAATTCACTACACCGGGCATCCAAAGGTTCTTGAAGGGTATAGTGACTCAAACTGGATCTCAGATGCTGATGAGATAAAGGCCGGGAGCGGCTATGTATTCACTCATGGAGGTCGTGCCGTTTCTTGGAAGTCTTGCAAGCAGACCATCTTAACGAGGTCAACAATGGAAGCAGAACTCACAACACTAGATACAGCTACAGTTGAAGCAGATTGGCTTTGCCGGCTCTTGAATGACTTGCCGGTTGTTGAGAAATCTGTACCGGGTGTCCTTATGAACTGCGACAATCAAACTGTGATCACGAAAGTGAGCAGCTCAAAGGATAACATGAAGTCATCAAGACACGTTCAGAGAAGGTTAAAGTCTGTCAGGAAAATGAAAAACTCCAGAGTTATTGCATTGGATTATATCCAAACGTCCAAAAATCTGGCAGATCCTTTTACTAAGGGTCTATCATGTAATGTGATAGATAATGCATCGAGGGAGATGGGTATGAGACCCACAATATGAGTTGTTCATAGTGGTAACCTATTCTTTGTGATCGGAGATCCCGTGAATTAGATGTGGAAGACAAGCTGTTGGTCAACTGAGAGGAGAGTATCCTTACTATTCACAATACCACTCCATGAAGATGCAATACTCTTCTATTCTGCATGGCAGGTTGATATATATCTTAATGTGTTCTAAGTGGCTCATTAAAGCAGAGATGTTATCCTGCAGAACATCTTTTGAAGAACACACCTATATGAGTCTGATTGTCAAACGTCGCAATCTATGAGAGTAGGGTTCTCTCTAGTAAACTCATGAAAGGTCACGGAGTATGACGTATAAGCTCCACCCGCGGGGAAGACCCACGGTAGACACGTATCGGTCAAGGCTTTATGTGAAGCTAAATTCGCAGAAAACTTGTAGTTCAAGGCCCAGTCCACTGTTCAAGTTGTTTACTAGTGTAGCATAGAGTTCTAGGTGGAAGTTCAACTTAACAGTCTCCACTGCAGTACCAGTATATAAAACAATGTTTTGGAACCAAAGACAATTTCTGTGTGCCTCTGAGATCTGGTGGGGGATTGCTGGAATTTTGTCTATTTTGGGCCTAGCCCAATAGCAGTTTCCGAAATTCTTAATAAATCCTAGAGGCCCACTTAGCCCATTTATGCAAGGCAAGGGATACTACTAAAGTTTAGTCCCACATTGCTAGTTGAGTGGGAGTTGGACCTCCTTATAAGGGAGGTTCTTTCCCCACTTGTATGAGCATGAAAACAAGAGGGATATCCACGCGCGCTCCTCCTCCGCCGCCCGCCTCGAGTTCCTGAGCACTGCGCTGCTACGATCTTCCCCATCCCGGCTTGCGGCGTGCACCGTAGGTCGGGATAGTAGGCCTCCGAAATCGCACCTTTTGAGTCATGAACGGGAGAAGGGTGATAAGGTTTTTGGGGAGCGCTCAGCTGCGACTACTGGCTGCTTTATCACGGACGATCCGGTCGCCGACGACTACTTCCCCGATGAAGACTTCTTCCCCGACGTCCACGATCTCCTCGACGACATGGCAGGCGAGGACACCGACCCCAAGTCCAGCACTTCCACTGCTGATGTCCCGTACGTGTTCTTGCTCTTTCTGTTAGATGTCATGACACAGTTCTTTGCTTTACTTTCCGTCCTACATGTGTTAGGTTCTATTTCATATATGCAACTTCATCTAGTGTCTGTTCTAGATGTGTTTAGTTCAAGTCCATATATGCAGATTCTCTTTACCTTCTCTCTGTCCGAACGCATGACTTATTTTATCTCTACTATATTAGTCATACTTTATCTAGTATTTCTGTTAATAAAACCATTCAGTAAATTGCTCATATTTCCAACATTCCCGACGGGTGAGCCTCGCGCGCCACGCCAGTCCGCATCATGTCCGTTTCGGTGCAAACGATCAGGATGGATAGAAAACGGACGCACACTCTGTTGTGTGGTATTTTCCGTACGTTTTGCCGGTTTGAACAGGGACGGACCAAATGCGATCGGCGTTGGAGGTGGCCTGAGGGCACTTCCGGACAAATTTAGGAGCAGAGGCGGACGCTTGTGGCTGGCCTGATTCAAATCAGAGAGGACCGGGGCGGCGGCTGCCTGCAACGTGGGAGCACGGGGTGGGGAATTTTTGTTAGGGTCCCGATCGCACGTGAACGCGAGCTCTGCCGAAGGAAATACGCATGTACTGACCTGCTCAGTCGATTCCCTCCGCCATGTCCGAGCCCGCAGGACTAGCTGGCCTAATCGTGATTAGCTCTAACAGTGGACACGGGAGCGAGCTCGGTATTACGAGCGTGTGCCAGCTTGACGCGCGGTTGTCTACGTAGGGCGAAGTGGACGCGGCCGGCAAGAACGCTGCCAAGGCGAAGAACGGGAACGCGATGGCAAGCCGAGATCGGCAGATTGCATACAAGGTAGTAGAGCACAGTCGCGTGAGCGCCGCCCGGCCGTGTATACAACATATAACGATGACAAAAGGATGGGAGTGGGGAGAGAGGAATCGTGCTGACCTGGCACCTGTGACCTTGCCACATCACCAAAACCCGCCTAAAAAACCACTCAACTTTGCTAGAGCTACGGACATTTGTTACAGGTTGCAATCTACAGGAGTACGTGGGGCAAACTAATTGGAAATTAACGGGGGTCATACCACTGAATTCACGAGGGAGGAGGGATTACAGATGGGGCCATAGTCGTCCGTAGAGGGTAGCCTGCAGTGGCGAATCTACTAGGGGGCTTTAACAGGCTTAAGCCCCCCCTCCAGCTTTGCAAAATAGTTTTTAGTACCAGTTTAAAGGTCCAATCCAGTCATTTATCAGTCCAAAACAACATATATTCGCATGACATAAGCAGTCCAGCCTACCCTCCATTTTCTCTGTAGATTCGCCACTGGTAGCCTGTATGGTGCTGCCCGTAAGTTTAGAATTTTCGAAAACCACTCTAATCGACGTTGGTCATTCACACGGTTTAAGAAAGAACAGGAGGTCGAGTTACTCAAGCACCCGATCATTTTCTTTGCCAGAAAACTTCCTGTATAGTCATAACTTTACAACATGTTTGGTCACTTTACAAAAGTTCTTGGGGAGCCTTTATTGCCCCAAATTTCCGTAAATGCCGCCGCCCGTCGCCACGTCGTCCCCTGCCCACACCCGTGCCGCCACCGCACCGCCTTGTGCAGGCGGCCACCGCACTGCCCGTTGCCAGCAATTATCTATTTTTTTAATTAAATAAAAATGGATTTAGGGGAAGAAGTTTGCGGGAAGTGACAAAAGTTGTAATCAGACAACTTTCCCTCATTTTTTGGGTCATCATAAATTGAATCCCTGTACGTGCACGTGTTTTGAGGAGATTGTCAAAGTTGTTTTGTTTCGATCGGGTGTATTTTTTTTATTGTAAGATTTTGTTTGGATATGTATATATACAATGTGGGTCTATCCTTCGCAAATAGATTTTTTTTGAAAAGTTATTTTTTATAACAAATTTCGATAATATATGACCTAATTCGTAAATTACAACTACTAGTAGAACGCCCGTGCGTTGCCACGGGCTTTTGAAATATTTTTGTTGAGTTGTATAAACATAATGGATATAAATTTTCACATGTAGAGATAAGATAGCACGGGAATGTCGGTGCTTTGTCACGTGCTACAAAAATATTTTGCTAAAATTATGTAAACACAACGCATGTCAAATTTTACATGCAAGGCACAATCGGAGTATTTGTTGAAGTCCAATTCACTTGCAATGTAAAATTGATAAAAGAGATAAATTAACAATGTATACATATAGAGCGATGATCCAATTAAAATTCTATTACAAATTAATATCTATTGTTCCTTGTTGGTGTGTTTACGCAATTCTCACACAATATTAGAAAATAGTGTTTTTAGCTTCATTCACACGATATTTAAGCAAGTATAATAAAAACTTCTTCCTGAGCCTACATTGGTCAGCTACATTTTAATCTTACTTTATATCATAATAAATGTGCTGCTGTAATCATGGAGTAGTGCTTCTAGCATTGTTGAGCGTACTCACAGAAGTGACCATAATCCATAGTACTGTCTACTACTCCTGTGTTGCTCCTGTTGCAAATCCCAACCCCCACCCGCGCTCACTCTCAACCCTCACTTTGATCACAAAGTCCACTGATCTGCGTTCTACGTGAGCCAGTTTTCGACACCGGCATGACAGTTAGCAAGGGATAAGGTGGGAAACCACCTACAGATGTTATTCACTACACACATGTAGCAATTTTTGCTAAGTAGATAATGCTACCCGAACATGCACTCGATAAAAAGATAATGCTAGTCATCTTATATATATCATCAAAATTTTGCCTGCACCAAATTTGTACAAAAACGAAAGACAAAAACACCTTAATGTGAGATATGATTTTCTAATCCGGCGGCAGTGCCACTCCCTTGATAAATCATGAGCTTGTGCTCTAGATTTACATGCTTGATCATTCTCTTCCCCGCCAGCCTCCGCCTCCGCTCCCCAGCCTTGTTGCCCTCCTCCCCTGACCTCCTTGGGTGGCGCCTCTCCCACCTCCTCATCTGGTAAATTATCATAGTAATTAGGAAACTATGGCATCATCACAATTATCCATGCTATTATAAGATCTATCAATTCAAAATAAGTGAAAATAGTGGGTGTTATCCCAGTTTGCGAAATAGATGAAGTTTTACCTTTGGCGCTGAAGCTGGTGGAGAACTACATCGCAAGCAGCCTAGAGGACGAAGTTTCCTTGACTTCCCTTTGATACTCATTTGCTCAGCCCCATGCTTATCAATGGTGGCTGCAGAAACTGGAACCAAGGAGCAAGCTATGCCTTTGCGTCTTTTTCTTGACCCTCCTAAAAATCATTAAACAGTTAGGCAATTAATTCAGAAGGGTAAATGCAGAAAATTCTATGTGATTTTCCTCTCCTTGGAGTGAATATCCTATGTAAAGTCGAAGCAAAGGAGAGCCAATATGCTAACAGTTCATAGCACAAGTTTAACATATGTGACAAAAAAATGTTGTTGCTGCATTTTTGCATAGCATGCCTACCATGAGATGAATATTAGAAGACTGATTGGGTCGAGCAGGCTGAGAAAGATCATCGTGATGGTGCTGGTAAACATCTTGGGTTGGTTGACTGGATTATACATTCACTCTCGATGGAAATCCTCAACCAGTAAACCAGCAGAATATCAAAAGAAGAAATTCCGTTTTGTGGTTGGTGGGATATCAATCCACATATTAAATTGATTCTAAACCCAGAACCAACACTACAAGCACAACATTAAGTTTATGGGTTCGAAAGGTACATCAAAAAGTATCTACAAATAGTTTAACTTCAAAACAAGAGATTGAGATGCATGTCTGTATCTAGGTTTATTTTTTTGTTCTTAGCAATGAAAGTAGGAGAGACTCTTACTGTTCAATTAGGCTATAGAAGAAACAAGTCCATTTCTCTTGTCAAGCGAAATAACCCAGGAAGCTAATTAATAGTGCAAACGGAGCTTACTTTTTTCTAAGGAAATTATTTGCTTCACATCACATTTGTTCCTGCAATATTATAATTATAATTCAATGTATTGTTGGCAACAAACAAATATTTATCTGAACAAAATTCTATAAGAAAGCGACGGGGCTCCCTGAAACTACAATGCAATGCACATCTCAAGCAAAGCAACTTATACAATTCACGTGGGTATTGAATATCGAAATTCATATTAAAATTAATTAATTTTCATATAACCGAAGCTCTCCTGGGTGAAATGAAGTACTGTATACTATTCCCTCTTGGTTCGGCCTACATGTTATTTTCAGAAGTTGAATTGCTGGACTCGACTACAACGCTACCCATGGGTGTGACAGTGAGATGTTAGAAGAGTCTGCCGGTCCTCAAGACCATTTTGCCCCCTTCCTAGGATGCAAAATTAGTTCTGCGAAGACTAAAGGCAAATTAAACTTGTCATATCAACATATCAGCTGTGGAGAAAGGTCTAGTGTTCTAGAATGACAAACTATACAATAAGGTAAATAGGCGTGAGTAGATCACGCGCTAGAATAATCATTGTTTTGCAAAGCTAAACCAGGAAAGGAAAAAACCCACACAATATTTAGAAAGACCAAAGCCGCATAAAAGAACCTTCTAATGAGATGAATATACCCACAGGAAACAACTTTAATTAGCAAATTAACTACTCATTTATACTCAAAATAAATAGAAGCGCACTGATGATGTGCATATCCTTTCTCAGTTGACAGGTTTAAATTGTTGATAGGACCAAATGCACGGCAAATTCATGGCAACAATTGTGAATAAAAAAGAAAAAGAAAATAGAATAACCTAATTGAGCAACAGGCGACCAAGAATACACTACAAAGGCAGTGCCGTGCGGCGGGCAAGAGTACATTACTCAAGCCAGTATGAAAATACATTAAGACATGCATACAGATCTGGCTTTGTCATGAGTTCTTCACAGCATTCTGCATACATAAATTGAAGGGGCTTCTTTAATAAAGGCGGCATGTTATACTTTGCCACTCATGAGTTGCAAGCACGTTGTTGTAGTTGGATAGCCACAATCGGCATCCTTCAACGGGCTATCACTGGCTTCAAGTAAGTCTCGTATTTCAGTTTTGTCACTTTGTCTAGATTTTTGGCACTAAATCATGGGCGTTCTCAGTACACGCACCTCTGAAAAATAAAGAGCACCCATATAAGCTTAAATGCTTGGCCGAGGTCGGCTTAAAAAAGGACTTCTTCCTTGGTTATTGTAGAACTACATGGCCTAAGGTGCAGTTATTTTATTTCTGCTATTTTGCATTGCCAGCGTTCATGTGTCACCTCCAACCTGCATCAGCAAAATATGTAGGCCTCAGTAGTATACTGGACAACTCTAAACCTAATGGAATTGCATAATTTCCATACACCTGCATCAGGCTTGCCTATCAACTACTCAGGTAAGAGTTGAAACCGAGCTCAACCGGTAAGCAAAAAAAAAATTAGTTCAGGAAAAAATGTCGTGCCCTTCTCGAGTCTCGACAGTACGCAAGAATCATGCCTAAACACTATGTGCAGACATGGTGAGAGATGCCACCACATGTCACGGTTGTAGACCAGAAAACAGCTAGCCATTCCTATTATACAGATTTGCAAGTCTTAGGGTGTGGTAAAATTCTAGGTAACTAGGTTAGCACTGCCATACTTGTCATTTGGATCAATACGGCTGTTATACATCTCTGACCTCCTCAGTCCATCAGTAAAAGAGCAAATCATGTAAGGCTTGATTCATATAAGTAAGTGTGCATGTGCAATGCACGTCTTGTCAGGAATAAAAAAAATTTGAATACACAAAGCTAATGTAGAGAAACGTGCAGAGAAAACCAGTACCAGGACATAGTAAAAGTAAACTCTGGAGGAAAATAAACGTGCATTGACCATATATGACTATAAATGACACAACTAAGAAAGCAGTTCCATGCTTTCATGTGACAAACTTCAATAATGCTTAGTAGTTTGTACAATATAATATAAGCAAATATGAAAATGAAATATGGTAAAATCACCCATCCATGGCAGTTTAACCAAATTATGTAAGTTAACAAGGCAGAAGCAGAAACAGAGTTTAAGCATGTTACCTTTCAAATGACTGTAAGATATCTAACATCAAGGAGTGATCCCGAAAGTCATACTCATAGCAGCCAGAGAGGACATTAGCGACCTCCGTAGGTAAATTGTACGGGAACATCGGTTTCTCTTTCTTCAGGACAACTGTCTGATAAATCTCATCTGGTGATTTGGCACACCAAGTCTGAGCGCCACTGAACATCTCAAGAATGCTCCAAGCGAAACCCCAATGAGTCAGTCTTGTAACTAATTGGGCCTCTGATGTTTGGTCACCAATGTTCTGGGGCATGTAATTTGGAGTCCCAAGTCTTTGGATAAGATCTGGATTTGGCAGCGGAAGTCCAAACAGCAAGAATAGTACATCTACTGGAAGCAGCAAGAATGCAGCACACAATTACATACATCTATCATCTATAAATTTAATCCTCGTTCCTACTTAACATTGAAACGTTCAGTAGGGATGCCTAATATAAACCCAGATGCAATAATTGATACTTATATGTTACCATATGACGAGGGTATGTAGGCTGCATCATACGAATCCAAAAGCAATTGGAATTCTGCAAGTAGCAAACAAATCCCTATGTCAGAAGGACTCTTTCCTCGATTCTGGCTGTTTTTATATTACGAACAAAATAGAGGCAAACCTGACGAGACCTCATTTGGTCTGATCATGATGATAGAATGCAAGCCCCTGACCAACCAAGCACTAAATCATGCTCATCTTATTGTATGAATTATGAATGAGCGAATGAAACAGAGATGTACATTTATCACATACCAAATCGAACAACACTACAAAGGACACTAAAAAACGAGAGTACAAATTTAGGGGGCAAAACCATTACACACCCGATGGTCGTTCACATCGGCTGCCTCAGCCCCGCGCCGTTCTCTAACAAAATTATTGGAATGCAAGTGGACGCCCCTTCCATAAATCGATAAATGTGAGATTCCAAGAGACCTTTAGATGTGCGAGTTGCTTTTTCACCAGTTCCCTTTTTGTCTCTAGCTGCCTTGCCACTGCCTATAGTGTTCAGTCTATCATCAGAAAATTTAGCTGCAAGCCTACAACAATGCAACAAAAATGAGTACAAGGCATAATACTGATTGTGACTAAAAGATTAAGATTGTATAATTGTACTTGGCCAAGAAGCGTTTACCTACAGAATAAAAATAAAGTAATAAAAGAAGCACAACACGCATTACTAATTTGTGAATTTTCGTAGAATAAAGAGAAAAGGGATTAATAAATAATAGTACAAATCGGAAGCATAACCATACTCGGCTGTTCAATCCAACAGCTATCTCAAACACTGAAAAAAAAAATAGCGCCCTATAGCGTCGCTAATAGCACGCTATATCGTATTGAGAATTGCACAATCAAGATCCCACTAATAGCACGCTAACAGATAGCTTGTGCTAGCTTGCTTGATGGTCGTGCATTTTGTGAGTTGATGAGTTGAACGATTTGGTGGGTTGGCCAACATTTGTGAAGAAATGAAAGGTCCCACTTATTGATGATGGTGAACAAACTAAGACTCAAAATTGATACAAGGCAATGGGCATAAGCTAATCAGGATTGGTGATTATGACCGGTTCCTTGTTTAAAAAATTGACATGTCAACCAATGGGGGCAAAAGATGCATCAGGAAAAATGAGAAATATTATTGGGACAAACAATATGCAAGATGGCTATCTGCTCAGGCTAATGATGCAACTCGGCAAGCAGATGGCATACGACTGCTACGTTTGTTTCACTCTACAGACATTCAGACGGCAAAATCAGTGAGCTCACATGGTCTAACAGTTGGGATCAATAAGCTACAACTTATCATAATTGGAAATCCTTTTTCATATAAACCTTGCAGATCACAAACTTATGACCTGAGCATGTAAAAGGAATATTTCAATTGAAAGGGACCAACTACTCCATTAAAAGTAGAGATATGACCCCGTCGGCCTCACTTAGGTCGAAGAGGTACTCTTTGGTCTTAAGCCGAATAGCCCACTTCGGGCGCATGATGACTGAAGAGGTCTTCGGCCGCGTGAAGGCCGAAGAGTGCATGCAGGCTGGCTGGCTGGCTCGCATACTCAGCAGCTCCACGTACGCCGGCTAGCTAGCTTGCTGCCTATGCATGCAGCAGCCTTTGCTCGTGGATGCGGACTCTGGAATTGACCCGCCGTTCATCTGGGGATGGAGACGGCACCGCATGCGCAAGTGCATGTACTATCTACGTATATTAGTTGTAGTGCTTTGCATGTGCATGTACTATATACGTATACTAGTACTAGTGCATGATTGTTTTACCCATTACGTGCAAGTGCATTGTCGTAGTCGTCTGTGTTACAGCCGCGTACTAGTGCACATGCATTAGTACATGCTGCAGGTCGTGGTGGGGGAGTTGCTGAGCTCGGAAGTGTATTTCACGAGGTAGGGAGGCATACATGCAGCCTGGTGGGTATGTACATACACGGGGAAATGTCTAGTACTCTCATCCCTAGGGTGCTCCCGGTACTCCAATCTCGGTAACACATTTTAAAATGTTTAAAAAATTCTGAAAAAAAATCCAGCACATTGACACAATATCAATGTATGTTGTTAAAAAATTCAAATCAAAATTCGAAACATTGCTCGAGCTACAAAAATGACAAAATGAACATCAATGTGATAATGGACCTAATCTAAAGCCCAGCTTAAGTTGCGTACTATTTACTGTCGAATTTGTCATTTATGTTTCTGAATCTACGTTTCAAATTTTGATTTTGATTTTTTTGACAACATACTTTGATGTTGCGTCAATGTGCTGGACTTTTTTTTTCAGAATTTTTTGAACATTTTAAAACGTGCTACAGAGTTTTGGAGCACCAGGAGCGCTCTTAGGGGTGGGAGTACCAGATATTTCCCTGTACGTACACGTATAGCACAATGCGCATGGGGAATCGATCAATCAATTCAGCGTGTATTTCACGAGGGTTTTTTGTGTGCGTAGTAATACATGTCTCATTAATAAAATAAAAATTCACTTACAAGCCACGTAAACATCGACATTACAGGACTGAAAAAATAGGATAATCCTATGAAAAAAACCAGTGCATGTCCCTCTCCACTAAGGAAAAGGAGACATATCACATCTTCATCCGAGCTCGACGCGGCTCCATCGCTGATCAACAACTTTACGGACCTTCAAAGTAGTTTGTCTGGAGCAAAACCATTGCCGTTGAAAGAATCAGACCGGGGCAACGAGTCCCCAGACACGTCATCGAACTTCAGAACTGACACCCCGGCACGACTACAGCGTCAGAGAAGGAAACCAGAATTGTCAGCCTCCAACCACAGAGCCAGCACAAGATGCACCATCTTTCAGCTGTCACTTGCGTAGACAACCGCCTGCGCATACTCCTGATGGAGTCGCCGCCGCCGCCTCGCCGACACCATCCATGAACCATAACGCCACCGATTTTGAAGGATCGGCAAACACACGATGCCATCAACTCTGAGACGCCGCCATGAAGGGCATCCCCGGTGTGGGAGTGAAGTTGAGGTAGATTTATTCGTCCGAGTGCCACTCCCACCACCCCAATGATGCACCATGACCTACAAATCCAAACCGTAACTACAGAGCGGAGGAACGGGGTCCCCCTCCCTCCTGCCATCGGAGAAGCAACCGGAGGGAGAGGGGCCAGTGCCCTCGCCAGTGGAGATCGATGGAAAAAGAGATCGCCTCCCTAGTCACCTCCTGGCGGCGGCTAGGGTAGCAAAACATTTCGTCTACGTATGCGTGCATTTCACGAGGTAGAGAGGCATACATGCGGCCTGCTAGGTATGTACGTACACGTATAGCACAACGCGCATGGGAATCAATCAATCAATTCAGCGCTAATGATGCGAACCAACCTGTGGTTGGATGGTTAGAGGGACTGTGGTATCCCCAGCCCATCAGGGTTCAAATCCTAGTGCTCGCATTTATTCCCAAATTTATTTCAGAATTTCCGGCGATGTGCATTCAGTGAGAGAAGACATTCCCGTCGACGCCGAGGTGCCTACGGTGACTTCGTAAATTTCAAGATAATATGTCGGCTCAGTCTTTCGAAGGTGCTCATAAGGATAGGCTGTGCGTGTGTGCGTTCATAGGGATGAGTGTATGCCCTTATATATTAGCGATTACATCTGTACGTACTGTGTTCAAAAAAAATTCAGCTAATGTGGGCCTTAGGTTGGACTAATCATGTTACAAAGGCTGCTGCATGCATATGACAGCAAGCCCAGCCAGCCAGAGTGCAGCTGCAATGAGGCAAGCATGGCATGCACACTCTTCGACCTCCAGGAGTCCGAAGACATATTTTCGGCCCACTGCAAGCTGAAGATAGCTCTTCTGCCCAAGCAAACCCGAAGAGGGCTCTTCGTCCTAAGCGAGATTGAAGAGTACGTCTTCAGCCTAAGCGAGGCCGACGAGGTCATATAATTGTAATTTACAAATTAGGTCATATATTATCAAAAATTGTTATAAAAAAAGATAACTTGAGACATGGCTGCACATGTACCCGAATTGCAAAAAAAATTAAAAAAATCTAAACCCTAAACCAAGAAAGTTTCACATTTTGTGGACTTCATAATTTTTTTTAAAAAAAACTGCCTAATCAGGTGCGCCTAGACCTAGGTTCTAAAATTCTGAACCATCCATGCATCCTTGGCTTATGAAGATCTAATGGTTATTTTTGAGAGAATCTCGCTCTTTATTGATCATGGAAAGTCATTACAAAGAGTTTCCCGGATACATTCCGAAGTTACATTATGCATTATAGAACTATCATAATAAGCACACAACTGCGCTAAAGTATGAGCTGGGACATTCAACAAAAGATTAGCATGACTAAAGAGACTAGACGAGAAGCTAACGGTCATTTTTTTTAATCTCGGAGATTACCATTCCATTGGTTGAGAAATCTGCCATTGGAGAATGAATCCCCTAAATGACGGAAAGACAATCTGAAGCAAAGATGTCTAATGGTTATAGTTGGTTGATTAGAGCAAGTCCCACCAGATTAATGGCTAGAGCTTTCTAATTGTTGTGGGATTTTCTAAACTAATTCTCTTTTTTTGGATGAACTCGTCAAGTACTTTTAAATAATAATTATAGAATAGAATATACCCGCAAAAAGATTATAGAATAGAATAAATTTTTTATCCCTCCAATTAAGTACGTGACAGTTGGGTTGATGCAACAAAAACAAAAAAGAAAAGGAAAATATATGAAGATAGCCTTTTGGCGACTACGGAAAGTTGGGGCAATAAAGGCTCTCCCACAATTTCTGTAAAGTGACCAAACCTGCTGTAAACATGGCCACTAAATGAGTAGGGATGATTCTACGCATTGGTCAATTTCCTTTTAATCCTTGCATGCAACGGATGAGACTCGCCTGCTCCCCGAGCGTGTGTCCATCCGTGCTCCCATATACGTGGCTTGATTTAATTGAAACAAAATAAGACCCGGCCCCACCCTCTTAAAATTAGGGGGGGGGGGAGATGATTAGATTAGAAAGAAAAAAGGAAAAAAGACAACCGTAGGATGAAGTGGGAGCACGGATAGGAGCATGGGGAGGGAGCAGGCAAGCCGGATCCCCATGCAACAGGTTAAAACGTCTCAAAACCTAAACATGTGATGAAGAGAATAAAAGTAGGAAGTAAATGAGATAGACTCAACAGACAGAAAAGGAGGGAGCAGTTGAAACAGCCTGCAAGACAAGCCTTTCACCGAAATTCTGCGCGGCATGTGGCCATCTAGGTCGCATTGATAAAGAGTGTGGCGCGGACGAGTTTGCTGAAAACGACCTGAAGTGAGTGGGGGTCATGGCCTAAAGCAGACAGGGGGATTTGAAGAGGGTGCGGATTTTTATGCAGGCATACACGGGAAGGGAGGCGCATGGCATGGTGGCCGTGTGCGTGGTTGAGCAGGGCATGTTGATCGGAGGCTCCATCCCGACGTGCCCCGTCAGCTCCAACGGGACGGACTCAGCCGAACAAATGCGGAAAAGGAACTTGATGACATTGGCTCAACTCTCTGGCCCTGTCAAATCCAGAAAAGAGCAGCTGTAGGAACCCCAAAAGTGAAAAGAATTCCAAACGAAGGCTAGCAACAGAAGAGCACATACCTTGGATACACCGTGCAGTCAGCACTAATTTCACTTAAAAAGCATTACCATGTAAATTCAATTTCTCTCATGCTCCAGGGCTCCCTAAGCCAAGAACCCAAACTGTCATATTTGTGAAACTTGCTACAAAATTAGTCTCTCTCTTCAAAAGTACACACGGTGATTCTGTATACGCCAGGGAGGTTCGGTATGCATGCTTTGAGCTCCTCATTGATGAATTGTGTAGATGTGGATACTACCCATCACATCTTGATGAATTGTGTGAGTAGTCCCCCTTTGTTTAGCTTGCTAGGAGTGGAGTTGCTGTAGATGTGTAATCGACAACGTCTTGTACATCAACCTCGTTTTCTTCTATGAAATTGTAGTACACCTTTGACGTACTTTTGAAAAAAAAGAATACACACATTGATCTATTATATAATTATTAAGACAGAAGTAAAAGAAGCCATCACGTTCATCCACATAGATTAGATAATCCTAGCCACTATTTTCTTATATTAACGGCTCAGATTTAAAATTATAACGTTACATACAGATATTGTCGTAAACTAACAATTAGGCTGTCACGTACACATATTCCAGGCACGTAATTGGAGTGCTTCGGATTTGACAAGGTAAAAAAACTAATTTGGAACGAGCGTTCAGATTTGACAAGGAAAAAAAAAGCAATTTGAAAGGAGTCAACCGGAGAGAAAACAGCTTGCATTAGCATACATGCATAGGACTCTCACAACCAGGACAAAGGACAGAGACGTGAAGCACTAGATTCGTATTAGATGCAGCCAACCAGCCAGCCCAATCAAAAAAATAATAATGATACGGCCGGCCATGTGACCTAACAAACCTAATCCCATTTGGGCATGCTATTCATGTAACAACTAACTAATGTCATCATTACATGAGAAACCAATGCATGGGTGTATGTTCACTTTCTCCTTCAAAATTTCTACCCGTAGTCCAAACTATGCAAACAATATACCCCTTCTGACCAATGTGACAAGCCGGACATGGCTATGAGAATGAAATTGTCATTCAGATGAAATAAGTAATGATTTTAACTCATATTTTTTGCTTTTTTATATTAAGAAAATGCACTACAGAATAAAAAAAATGCTTAACCAGGACTTAAGAAAATCCAATGTTTGTATGACCAGCTCAAGACGCCATCAGAATTTTGAATAATTTTAAGTCATATTAATTGATTCTTCATTATACCAGCTACTACCTAGAATCGTAATAGCTAGCCTGCGGGTGAGGCGTTTCGGATTTAGAGCTCGATGGAACTTGAAACTTTCCAAAAATCCAGAATCAATCTTTTAAGTTTCCAAAATACTAAAAATAAATACATAAGTACGTATATAAATAATCATTTTTTGGGAAGGTTAACTAATCTAGATGCATGTAAAATTTTCATTATTAAGTAGGTTTTACGTGATCTATATAAAAAACAAAACCATGTACTTTTATAGTGGATAGTACATATACGTGCTATAGTTACATGATTTTGTTACTTTTCTGTAGATCGCATATAATATTTTTTTGCCATGAAACTTTTCAGACAAGTAGTATGCACTCATATGTATGTGTGTATTATTAAAAAGAATTGAAACCTAACCTTTTTATTTTTGAATTTTTCAAACATCAAGTTCCATAGGCTACACGTACGTGCATGCATGTGTTTCAAAGATATAAGCTTTTTTGCGCGGTATACGCATATTATTAAATTTCTAGATGGAATATATATCATGCATGTGTGTAAGATCCCTTGGCTTTGAAGTATTTGTGCATTTCTTACATAGATGACAAATGCGTTGGACTTTCTGTTATAAGCTCCATTTGATTAATAATGCATGGTTATGTAGTGTTCAGGTAGAATTTAGAACATCTGATGCTATAATAAAGGACTACAAAATGAATTTACTCATTTATTTTTTCTTTTTTGTGATATCTTCTAGCATATGTTTATTTTCATTGTCCGGGCCACCCAGATAGTTTGTATGAATACATACAAATAGTTTTTCTAAATGAAAAACAACAGTTACTTAGACTTAGATGGCCAGGCTACACAAACAATTAGAGTGAGATGATATAGTCATGAGTATTTAGAAGCGTGCATGGAAGGTTAACATCCATGATATCGTGCTATCTAGAAACAATATTCACTTCAAATAGTGATGATGCAGATAGAGGAAGATAACATAATATTTACGATTTAATCATTAATGAAATGGCTTGGCGTGGTAGGAAGCAAACATCAGTGCCACAAGCGTCGATGACTTTACCATATACTTACTAAAAATATCCCAGATGTAGTTTGATCATGTTTTCTTTGGACACGTACACACATTCCAACTAAAATATTATTTGTATTTTAAATGATCTATCAAGGGGAACTGACAATCAACAGTGGAAGAGAGAAATATGAACATTGGTATGGAATTATATGGCATTGCATGGAAGAGCGCCGATTTTTTCATGGAACAATTCACAAATAACGCAGTAAAAACGTAATTCCAAAATATTATCTCTTTTCCGGATATGCAAAATTTGGCCTTTTTAATATAACTTAACTGCCGATGGAAAAATAGTGGTGGAGATGTTTTTTTACTAAATATAAAAATTAGAGAATGGCACAGAAGATCTGGAAGCATACATATGAATATGAGGATATATGAAAGTGTGCTAATAGATAGTGTTGGAACAGATAACAATGTATGGCTGCAAATAATCAATTTATTCATTTTATCGATAAAAATTCTAAAACAATATTTGATGCAAAGATAAATGAACATGGATGAAAAGGTGAAACCGTGAAATCTGGAGATTAGTACCAAAGCCAATGGTTTCACATGGTGGGATACATGCATTGGTCCTTTTGATATTTCATTGTGGGACAACCATACCATTTGAAACAACTTTATCAAAAATGTAGCAAAGTTTAACCATATTTTATAATACTATATATTTAAGCTATATTTGTTTATATAAATACATATATAGGAATAAATTGAATGGACAAACATACGTAGAGCAAAACCAGCAAAAAAAAATAAAGTTGTAAAGGAAGTCTAGCCGCGCAAATGCGCGGGTCACCCAGCTAGTTCTTAAAAAGAAAAAGAAAATGTACGCACACTGTCACCCTCAGTGTAACTTAAGTAGCACATGCATGCACACAATCATGATTCATATCTACAGCTGCCACAAGACGAATCGTAATTGGATGAACAAAATCGAGAAGAGGAGTTGAACTAGTGAGTTGTTTCATTTTTCTTGGTCATGATGAGACCGAGAATTGACGAAACTGTGACAACTACACAACTCGACAAGGTGTGTAGAAGAGCTCATGTTACATGAAAAAAATCCACATTACAACCCTGAATTAACCACTTGATTTTAGATTCAACCTCGAACTTCAAAACCGGTTATCCTACACCCTAAGCTTGACATCCTGTTCATGAATGAACCGTCCTCTTGGTTTTGACTCAGTGAAGTAGTTTGGACCACATTGACTGCTGAATGCACAATGCCATGTCATCAGGTAGTGTCATCTAAGCCCAACTTAAAAAACTAAGCCATTTGGGTTGCCTCTTTTCTCATTGTGTGTCTCTAATTCTCGAGCTCGAGCCCCCTCCCCGGACAGCCCCATCACCCCCGAATGACAAATGGTGGCGCTGCACGTCGATTGCGTTCTCTCCTTTCCCCTTGCTCGGGACCCTCTTTCCTCCTCGTGCGGCCACCCGACCACCGCCAGCCCACTTCCTCCCTACACCACCTCCCCAATCCCACCCTCCTTATCCCTCCCTTGCGGCAACCGCACCCTGATCTAGCGCGACCGCTGCCACCATGCGAGCACGCACAACAAGCTTGTGAACGCCACAAGCCACCACTCAGATGCCCAGATCCAAGGCAGCTCCCCTCATACTCATGACACCTTGGCCCTCGATTCACCACCCATGACAGTCGGTGCGGCGCTCCTGACCATTCTCGGCCTCCTGGCGCTAGGGAGCTGCATGGCCATGGATCTCGAGGACCGCCGCCAGCGAGGAGGTTTGTGCTCTCGGTGGATTCCCGCGGGAGGAGTGCGGTGAGGAGGACATGTGTAGGGCTCCATCAACCAAAATTGGAGGTTGTACATCCTTGGTAGTTTTGGCAAGGAACACCGGATGCGTCAGACGACGGCGACAACCAAATTAACGATCATTGACTGGAATTGGTGAAGAAGAACATGCTTCCTCTATTGAGGATCTCAGGTCAACACGGTCAGAACTAGTCAAAATCAAGCAGGTAGGGTGTAGGTGTTGGGGAACGTAGCAGAAATTCAAACTTTTCCTACGTGTCACCAAGATCAATCTATGGAGTAATCTAGCAACAAGGGAAGGAGAGTGCATCCACATACCCTTGTAGATCGCTAAGCGGAAGTGTTCAAGTGAACGGGGTTGATGGAGTCGTACTCGTCGTGATCCAAATCACCAGAGATCCTAGTGCCGAACGGACGGCACCTCCGCGTTCAACACACGTACAGCCCGACGACGTCTCCCATGCCTTGATCCAGCAAGGAGAGAGGGAGAGGTTGAGGAAGACTCCATCCAGCAGCAACACAATGGCGTGGTGGTGGTGGAGGAGCGTGGTACTCCAGTAGGGCTTCGCCAAGCACCGCAAGAGACAAGGAGGGAGAGGGGTAGGGCTCTGCCAAGAAGGAGAGGAACTCATGTGTCTTGGGCAGCCCAAACCTCAAGTATATATAGGGGGAGGGGAGGGGCTGCGCCCCCACCTAGGGTTCCCTCCCTAGGGGTGGCGGCAGCCCCCAGATCCCATCTGGGTGGCGGCCAGGTGGAGGGGAGAGGGAGGCGCACCAGGCATGGGCCCTAAGGCCCATCTGCCCTTAGGGTTTGCCCCCCTCCTCCCCTTAGGCGCCTTGGGCCCTTGTGGGGGCGCACCAGCCTACCTGGGGCTGGTCCCCTCCCACACTTGGCCCATGCAGCCCTCCGGGGCTTGTGGCCCCACTTGGTGGACCCCCGGGACCCTCCGGTGGTCCCGGTACACTACCGGTGATGCCCGGAACACTTCCGATGGCCAAAACCATACTTCCTATATATCAATATTTACCTCCGGACCATTCCGGAACTCCTCGTGACGTCCGAGATCTCATCCGGGACTCCGAACAACATTCGGTAACCACATACAAACTTCCTTTATAACCCTAGCGTCATCGAACCTTAAGTGTGTAGACCCTACGGGTTCGGGAACCATGCAGACATGACCGAGACGTTCTCCGGTCAATAACGAACAGCGGGATCTGGATACCCATGTTGGTTCCCACATGTTCCACGATGATCTCATCGGATGAACCACGATGTCGAGGATTCGATCAATCCCGTATATAATTCCCTTTGTCTAGCGGTATTGTACTTGCCCGAGATTCGATCGTCGGTATCCCGATACCTTGTTCAATCTCGTTACCGGCAAGTCTCTTTACTCGTTCCGTAACACATCATCCCGTGATCAACTCCTTGATCACATTGTGCACATTATGATGATGTCCTACCGAGTGGGCCCAGAGATACCTCTCCGTCACACGGAGTGACAAATCCCAGTCTCGATTCGTGCCAACCCAACAGACACTTTCGGAGATACCTGTAGTGTACCTTTATAGCCACCCAGTTACGTTGTGACGTTTGGCACACCCAAAGTATTCCTACGGTATCCGGGAGTTGCACAATCTCATGGTCTAAGGAAATGATACTTGACATTAGAAAAGCTTTAGCATACGAACTACACGATCTTTGTGCTAGGCTTAGGATTGGGTCTTGTCCATCACATCATTCTCCCAATGATGTGATCCCATTATCAACGACATCCAATGTCCATGGTCAGGAAACCATAACCATCTATTGATCAACGAGCTAGTCCACTAGAGGCTTACTAGGGACATGGTGTTGTCTATATATCCACACATGTATCTGAGTTTCCTATCAATACAATTCTAGCATGGATAATAAACGATTATCATGAACAAGGAAATATAATAATAACCAATTTATTATTGCCTCTAGGGCATATTTCCAACAGTCTCCCACTTGCACTAGAGTCAATAATCCAGTTCACATCGATATGTGATTAACACTCAAGGTCACATCCCCATGTGACTAACACCCAAAGAGTTCTGGGTTTGATCATGTTATGCTTGTGAGAGAGGTTTCAGTCAACGGGTCTACAACATTCAGATCCGTATGTACTTCACAAATTTCTATGTCATCTTGTAGATGCAACTACTACGCTACATTTGGAGCCATTTCAAATAACTGTTCTACTTGGAGCTATTCTAAATTGTTGCTCCATTATAGTATCCGGTATCTTTACTCAGAGCTATCCGAATAGGTGTTAAGCTTGCATCGACATAACTCTTTACGCCAAACTCTTTATCACCTCCATAACCGAGAAACATATCCTTATTCCTCTAAGGATAATTTAGACCGCTATTTGGTGATCTACTCCTAGATTACCTTTGTACCCTCTTGCCAGATATGTGGCAAGGCACACATCAGGTGCGGTACTCAGCATGGCATACCGTATAGAGCCTATGACAAAAGCATAGGGGACGACCTTCGTCCTTCCTCTTTCTTCTGCCATGGTCGAGCTTTAAGTCTTAACTTCATACCTTACAACTCAGGCAAGAACTCCTTCTTTGACTGATCCATCTTGAACACCTTCAAGATCATGTCAAGGTATGTGCTCATTTGAAAGTACCATTAAGCGTTCTGATCTATCCTTATAGATCTTGATGCTCAATGTTCAAGTAGCTTAATCCAGGCTTTCCATTGAAAAACTCTTTCCAAATAACCCTATATGCTTTCCAGAAATTCTACGTCATTTCTGATCAACAATATGTCAACAACATATATTCATCAGAAATTCTATAGTGCTCCCACTCACTTCTTTGGAAATACAAGTTTCTCATAAACTTTGTATACACCTAAAATCTTTGATCATCTCATCAAATCATACATTCCAACTCCGAGATGCTTACTCCAGTCCTTAGAAGGATTGCTGGAGCTTTGCATACTTATTAGCATCTTTCAGGATTGACAAAACCTTCTGGTTGTATCACATACAACCTTTCCTCAAGAAAATCGTCGAGGAAACAATGTTTTGACATCCTATTTGCAAGATTTCATAAATAATGCAGTAATCGCTAATATAATTCCAACAGACTCTTAGCATCGCTACGAGTGAGAAAGTCTCATCATAGTCAACTCCTTGAACTTGTCGGAAAAAAAATCTTAACGACAAGTCGAGCTTTCTTAATGGTGATACTTACCATCATTGTCCGTCTTCCTTTTAAAATCCATCTATACTCAACAGCCTTACGACCATCGAGCCGTTCTGCCAAAGTCTACACTTTGTTTTCATACATGGATCCTCTCTCGGATTTTATGGCCTCGAGCCATTTATCGGAATCCGGGCCCACCATCGCTTCCCCATAGCTCGTAGGTTCATTGTTGTCTAGCAACATGACTTCCAAGACAGGATTACGTACCACTCTGAAGTAGTACGCATCCTTGTCATCCCACGAGGTTTGTTAGTGACTTGATCTGAAGTTTCATGATCACTATCATAAGCTTCCACTTCAATTGGTGTAGGTGCCACAGGAACAACTTCCTGTGCCCTGCCACACACTAGTTGAAGAGACAGTTCAATAACCTCATCAAGTCTCCACCATCCTCCCACTCAATTCTTTCGCTAGAAACTTTTCCTCGAGAAAGGACCCGATTCTAGAAACAATACCTTATTGCTTTCGGATCTGAGACAGGAGGTATACCCAACTGTTTTGGGTGTCCTATGAAGATGCATTTATCCGCTTTGGGTTCAAGCTTACCAGCTTGAAACTTTTTCACATAAGCGTCGCAGCCCCAAACTTTTAAGAAATGACAGCTTAGGTTTCTCTAAACCATAGTTCATACGGTGTCATCTCATCGGAATTACGTGGTGCCCTATTTAAAGTGAATGTGGTTGTCTCTAATGCCTAACCCATAAACTATCGTGGTAATTCGATAAGAGACATCATGGTATGCATCATATCCAATAGGGTGCAGTTATGATGTTCGGACGCACCATGACACTATGGTGTTCCAGGCTGTATTAGTTGTGAAACAATTTCCACAATGTCTTAATTCTGTGCCAAACTCGTAATTCAGATATTCATCTCTATGATCATATCATAGACCTTTTATCCTCTTGTCACGACGATCTTTCAACTTCACCCTGAAATTACTTGAACCTTTCAATAATTCAGACTCGTGATTCATCAAGTAAATATACTCAACATCTACTCAAATCATCTGTGAAGTAAGAACATAACGATATCCACTGCACGCCTCAGCACTCATTGGACTGCACACATAAAAAATGTATTACTTCCAGCAAGTTGCTTTCTAGTTCCATTTTACTGAAAATGAGGCTTTCAGTCATCTTGCCCATGTGGTATGATTTGCATGTCTCAAGTGATTCAAAACCAAGTGAGTCCAAATGGTCCATTTGCATGGAGTTTCTTCATGCATATACACCAATAGACATGGTTCGCACGTCTCAAACTCTTCAAAACGAGTGAGCCCAAAGATCCATCAACATGGAGCTTCTTCATGCGTTTTATACCGATATGACTTACGTGGCAGTGCCACAAGTAGGTGGTGCTATCATTACTATCTTATATCTTTTGGCATGAACATGTGTATCACTACGATCGAGATTCAACAAACCATTCATTTTAGGTGCAAGACCATTGAAGGTATTATTCAAATAAACAGAGTAACCATTATTCTCCTTAAATGAATAACCGTATTGCGATAGACATAATCCAATCATGTCTATGCTCAACGCAAACACCAATCTCGATGGTAGAGGGAGCGTGCGATGCTTGATCACATCAAGCTTGGAAAAACTTCCAACACATATTGCCAGCTCACCTTTAGCTAGTCTCCGTTTACTCCGCAGCCTTTTATTTTGAGTTTACTAACATTTAGCAACCGAACCGGTATCTAATACCATGGTGCTACTAGGAGTACTAGTAAAGTACACATTAACACAATGTACATCCAATATACTTCTATCAACCTTGCCAGCCTTCTCATCTACCAAGTTTCTAGGGTAATTCTGCTCCAGTGGTTGTTCCCCTTATTACAGAAGCACTTAGTCTCGGGCTTGGGTTCAACTTTGGGTTTCTTCACTAGAACAACAACTGATTTGTTGTTCCTTGAAGTATCCCTTTCTTGCCCTTGCCCTACTTGAAACTAGTGGTTTTACTAACCATCAACGATTGATGCTCCCTTTTGATTTCTACTTTTTGCGGTGTCGCGAATAGCTCAAGGATCATATCTATCCCTGATATGTTTGTTGGGGAACGTTGTAGAAAACAAAAAAAATTCTACGGTTTCACCAAGATCCATCTATGAGTTCATCTAGCAACGAGTGATCGGATTGCATCTACATACCTTTGTAGATCACGCGCGGAAGCGTTCAAAGAACGGGGATGAGGAAGTCGTACTCGACGTGATCCAAATCACCGGAGATCCTAGCGCCGAACGGACGGCACCTCCACGTTCAACACACGTACGGTCAGCGTGACGTCTCCTCCTTCTTGATCCAGCAAGGGGGAAGGAGAGGTTGATGAAGATCCAGCAGCACGACGGTGTGGTGGTGGATGCAGGGGTCACCGCAGCAGGGGAGAGGGAGAGGTGTTGCAGGGGAGAGGGAGGCGCCAAGACTCAAGGGTGCCGCTGCCCCCTCCCTCCCCCTTTATATAGGCCCCCTAGGGGGTGCGCCGGCCCTAGGAGATGGGATCTCCTAGGGGGGTGGCCAAGGGGTGGAGTGCCCCCCAAGCCAGGTGGGGCGCCCCCCCACCCTAGGGTTCCCAACCCTAGGCGCATGGGGTGGGCCAAGGGGGGCGCACCAGCCCACTATGGGCTGGTTCCCCTCCCCACTTTGGCCCATGGGGCCCTCCGGGATGGGTGGCCCCACCCGGTGGACCCCCGGGACCCTTCCGGTGGTCCCGGTACAATACCGGTGACCCCCGAAACTCTCCCGATGGCCGAAACTGCACTTCCTATATATAATTATTCACCTCCGGACCATTCCGGAACTCCTCGTGACGTCCAGGATCTCATCCGGGACTCCAAACAACTTTCGGGTTACTGCATATTCATATCTCTACAACCCTAGCGTCACCGAACCTTAAGTGTGTAGACCCTACGGGTTCGGGAGACATGTAGACATGACCGAGATGGCTCTCCGGTCAATAACCAACAGCGGGATCTGGATACCCATGTTGGCTCCCACATGCTCCTCGATGATCTCATCGGATGAACCACGATGTCGAGGATTCAAGCAACCCCGTATACAATTCAATCGGTACGTTACTTGCCTGAGATTTGATCGTCGGTATCCCAATACCTTGTTCAATCTCGTTACCAGCAAGTCACTTTACTCGTACCGTAATGCATGATCCCGTGACCAGACACTTGGTCACTTTGAGCTCATTGTGATGATGCATTACCGAGTGGGCCCAGAGATACCTCTCTGTCATACGGAGTGACAAATCCCAGTCTTGATCCGTGTCAACCCAACAAACACTTTCGGAGATACCCGCAGTATACCTTTAGAGTCACCCAGTTACGTTGTGACGTTTGGTACACCCAAAGCACTCCTACGGTATCCGGGAGTTACACGATCTCATGGTCTAAGGAAAAGATACTTGACATTGGAAAAACTCTAGCAAACGAACTATATGATCTTGTGCTATGTTTAGGATTGGGTCTTGTCCATCACATTATTCTCCTAATGATGTGATCCCGTTATCAATGACATCCCCATGTCCATAGCCAGGAAACCATGACTATCTGTTGATCAACGAGCTAGTCAACTAGAGGCTCACTAGGGACACATTGTGGTCTATATATTCACACATGTATTACGATTTCCGGATAATAAAATTATAGCATGAATAATAGACAATTATCATGAACAAGGAAATATAATAATAATCCTTTTATTATTGCCTCTAGGGCATATTTCCAACAGTCTCCCACTTGCACCAGAGTCAATAATCTAGTTACATTATGTTGAATCGAACACCCGTGGAATTCTGGTGTTGATCATGTTTTGCTCTAGGGAGAGGCTTAGTCAACGGATCTGCTACATTCAGGTCCATATGTACTTTACAAATCTCTATGTCTCCATTTTGAACACTTTCACGAATGGAGTTGAAGCGACGCTTGATATGCCTGGTCTTCCTGTGAAACCTGGGCTCCTTGGCAAGGGCAATAGCTCCAGTGTTGTCACAGAAGAGAGTCATCGGGCCTGACGCATTGGGTATGACTCCTAGGTCGGTAATGAACTCCTTCACCCAGACTGCTTCGTGTGCTGCCTCCGAGGCTGCCATGTACTCCGCTTCACATGTAGATCCCGCCACAACGCTTTGCTTGCAACTGCACCAGCTTACTGCCCCACCATTCAAAATATACACGTATCCGGTTTGTGACTTAGAGTCATCCAGATCTGTGTCGAAGCTAGCATCGACGTAACCCTTTACGACGAGCTCTTCGTCACCTCCATAAACGAGAAACATTTCCTTAGTCCTTTTTAGGTACTTCAGGATATTCTTGACTGCTGTCCAGTGTTCCTTGCCGGGATTACTTTGGTACCTACCTACCAAACTTACGGCAAGGTTTACATCAGGTCTGGTACACAACATGGCATACATAATAGAACCTATGGCTGAGGCATAGGGGATGACACTCATCTCTTCTATATCTTCTGCCGTGGTCGGACATTGAGCTGAGCTCAATTTCACACCTTGCAACACAGGCAAGAACCCCTTCTTAGACTGATCCATATTGAACTTCTTCAATATCTTATCAAGGTATGTGCTTTGTGAAAGACCTATGAGGCGTCTTGATCTATCTCTATAGATCTTGATGCCTAATATATAAGCAGCTTCTCCAAGGTCCTTCATTGAAAAACTCTTATTCAAGTAGGCCTTAATGCTGTCCAAAAGTTCTATATCATTTCCCATCAAAAGTATGTCATCTACATATAATATGAGAAATGCTACAGAGCTCCCACTCACTTTCTTGTAAACGCAGGCTTCTCCATAAGTCTGCATAAACCCAAACACTTTGATCATCTCATCAAAGCGAATGTTCCAACTCCGAGATGCTTGCACCAGCCCATAAATCGAGCGTTGGAGCTTTCACACCTTGTCAGCATTCTTAGGATCGACAAAACCTTCTGGCTGCATCATATACAGTTCTTCCTTAAGATAACCGTTAAGGAATGCCGTTTTGACGTCCATTTGCCATATCTCATAATCATAGTATGTGGCAATTGCTAACATGATTCGGACGGACTTCAGATTTGCCATGGGAGAGAATGTCTCATCGTAGTCAACCCCTTGAACTTGTCGATAACCCTTAGCGACAAGCCTAGCTTTATAGATGGTCATATTACCATCCGCGTTTGTCTTCTTCTTAAAGATCCATTTATTTTCTATGGTTCGCCGATCATCGAGCAAGTCAGTCAAAGTCCATACTTCATTTTCATACATGGATCCTATCTCGGATTTCATGGCTTCCAGCCATTTGTCGGAATCCGGGCCCGCCATCGCTTCTTCATAGTTCGAAGGTTCACCGTTGTCTAACAACATGATTTCCAAGACAGGGTTGACGTACCACTCTGGTGCGGAACGTGTCCTTGTGGACCTTCGAAGTTCAGTAGGAGCTTGATCAGAAATATCTTGATCATCATCATTAACTTCCTCTCTAATTGGTGCAAGCACCACAGGAACATTTTCCTGAGCTGCGCTACTCTCTGCTTCAAGAGGCAGTACTTCATCAAGCTCTACTTTCCTCCCACTTACTTCTTTCGAGAGAAACTCTTTCTCTAGAAAGGATCCATTCTTGGCAACAAAGATCTTGCCTTCGGATCTGAGGTAGAAGGTATACCCAATAGTTTCTTTAGGGTATCCTATGAAGACGCATTTTTCCGACTTGGGTTCGAGCTTTTCAGGTTGAAGTTTCTTGACATAAGCATCGCATCCCCAAACTTTTAGAAACGACAGCTTAGGCTTCTTCCCAAACCATAATTCATACGGTGTCGTCTCAACGGATTTCGACGGAGCCCTACTTAAAGTGAATGCGGCAGTCTCTAAAGCATAGCCCCAAAATGACAGCGGTAAATCGGTAAGAGACATCATAGATCGCACCATATCCAATAGAGTGCGATTACGACGTTCAGACACACCATTACGCTGAGGTGTTCCAGGCGGCGTGAGTTGTGAAACTATTCCACATTTTCTTAAGTGTGTGCCAAATTCGTGACTCAAGTATTCTCCTCCACGATCTGATCGCAAAAACTTGATTTTTCTGTCACGTTGATTTTCAACCTCACTCTGAAATTCCTTGAACTTTTCAAAGGTTTCAGACTTGTGTTTCATTAAGTAGACATACCATATCTACTCAAGTCATCAGTGAGGGTGAGAACATAACGATAGCCACCACGAGCTTCAACACTCATTGGACCGCACACATCAGTATGTATGATTTCCAATAGGTTGGTTGCTCGCTCCATTGTTCCTGAGAACGGAGTCTTGGTCATCTTACCCATGAGGCATGGTTCGCACATGTCAAATGATTCGTAATCAAGAGACTCTAAAAGTCCATCTGCATGGAGCTTCTTCATGCGTTTGACACCTATGTGACCAAGGCGGCAGTGCCACAAGTATGTGGGACTATCATTATCAACCTTACATCTTTTGGTATTCACACTATGAATATGTGTAGCATTACGCTCGAGATTCATTAAGAATAAACCATTCACCATAGGAGCGTGACCATAAAACATATCTCTCATATAAATGGAACAACCATTATTCTCGGATTTAAATGAGTAGCCATCTCGAATTAAACGAGATCCTGATACAATGTTCATGCTCAAAGCTGGTACTAAATAACAATTATTGAGCTTTAAAACTAATCCCGTGGGTAAATGTAGAGGTAGTGTGCCGACGGCGATCACATCGACCTTGGAACCATTCCTGACGCACATCGTCACCTCGTTCTTCGCCGGTCTCCGTTTATTCCGCAGCTCCTGCTTTGAGTTACAAATGTGAGCAACCGCATCGGTATCAAATACCAAGGAGCTACTACGAATACTGGTAAGGTACACATCAATTACATGTATATCACATATACCTTTTGTGTTGCCGGCCTTCTTGTCCGCTAAGTATTTGGGGCAGTTCCGCTTCCAGTGACCACTTCCCTTGCAATAAAAGCACTCAGTCTCGGGCTTGGGTCCATTCTTTGGCTTCTTCCCGGCAGCTTGCTTACCGGGCGCGGCAACTCGCTTGCCGTCCTTCTTGAAGTTCTTTTTACCCTTGCCTTTCTTGAACTTGGTGGTTTTATTGACCATCAACACTTGATGTTCCTTTTTGACTTCTACCTCTGCTGATTTCAGCATTGAAAATACCTCAGGAATGGTCTTTTCCATCCCCTGCATATTGAAGTTCATCACAAAGCTCTTGTAGCTCGGTGGAAGCGACTGAAGGATTCTGTCAATGACCGCGTCATCCGGGAGATTAACTCCCAGCTGAGTTAAGCGGTTCTGTAATCCAGACATAGTGAGTATGTGCTCACTGACAGAACTATTTTCCTCCATCTTACAGCTGAAGAACTTGTCGGAGACTTCATATCTCTCGACCCGGGCATGAGCTCGAAAAACCATTTTCATCTCTCGAACATCTCATATGCTCCGTGTCTCTCAAAACGCTTTTGGAGCCCCGGTTCTAAGCTGTAAAGCATGCCGCACTGAACGAGGGAGTAGTCATCAGCACGTGTCTGAGCGTTCATAACGTCTTGGTTCTGTGGGATGGGTGCGTCACCTAGCGGTGCTTCTAGGACATAATCTTTCTTGGCAGCTATGAGGATGATCCTCAGGTTCCGGACCCAGTCCGTATAATTGCTGCCATCGTCTTTCAGCTTGGTTTTCTCTAGGAACGCGTTGAAGTTGAGGACAACGTGGGCCATTTGATCTACAAGACATATTGTAAAGATTTTAGACTAAGTTCATGATAATTAAGTTCATCTAATCAAATTATATAATGAACTCCCACTCAGATAGACATCCCTCCCGTCATCTAAGTATAACATGATCCGAGTTAACTAGGCCGTGTCCGATCATCACGTGAGACGGACTAGTCAACATCGGTGAACATCTTCATGTTGATCGTATCTTCTATACGACTCATGCTCGACCTTTCGGTCTTCTGTGTTCCGAGGCCATGTCTATACATGCTAGGCTCGTCAAGTCAACCTAAGTGTTTGCATGTGTAAATCTGTCTTACACCCGTTGTATGTAAACGTTGGAATCTATCACACCCGATCATCACGTGGTGCTTCGAAACAACGAACTGTCGCAACGGTGCATAGTTAGGGGAAACACTTTCTTGAAATTATTATGAGGGATCATCTTATTTACTACCGTCATTCTAAGTAAACAAGATGCAAAAACATGATAAACATCACATGCAATCAAATAATAATAGTGACATGATATGGCCAATATCACATAGCTCCTTTGATCTCCATCTTGGGGCTCCATGATCATCTTGTCACCGGCATGACACCATGATATCCATCATCATGATCTCCATCATCGTGTCTCCATGAAGTTGCTCGCCAACTATTACTTCTACTACTATGGCTAACACGTTTAGCAATAAAGTAAAGTAATTTACATGGATACAAAAAATAAAGACAACTCCTATGGCTCCTGCCGGTTGTCATACTCATCGACATGCAAGTCGTGATTCCTATTACAAGAACATGATCTCATACATCACATATATATCATTCATCATCCATCACAACTTTGGCCATATCACATCACAAAGCACTTGCTGCAAAAACAAGTTAGACGTCCTCTAATTGTTGTTGCAAGTTTTACGTGGCTGCAAAAGGGTTCTAGCAAGAACGTTTTCTTACCTAGGTGAAAGCCACAACGTGATTTGTCAACTTCTATTTATCCTTCATAAGGACCCTTTTCATCAAATCCGCTCCAACTAAAGTGGGAGAGACAGACACCCGCTAGCCACCTTATGCAACTAGTGCATGTCAGTCGGTGGAACCAGTCTCACGTAAGCATACGTGTAAGGTCGGTCCGGGCCGCTTCATCCCACAATACCGCTGAAGCAAAATAAGACTAGTAGCGGCAAGAAATTTGACAACATCTACGCCCACAACAAATTGTGTTCTACTCGTGCAAAGAGAACTACGCATAGACCTAGCTCATGATGCCACTGTTGGGGAACGTTGCAGAAAATAAAAAAATTTCTATGGTTTCACCAAGATCCATCTATGAGTTCATCTAGCAACGAGTGATCGGATTGCATCTACATACCATTGTAGATCACGCGCGGAAGCGTTCAAAGAACGGGGATGAGGAAGTCGTACTCGACGTGATCCAAATCACCGGAGATCCTAGCGCCGAACGGACGGCACCTCCACGTTCAACACACGTACGGTCAGCGTGACGTCTCCTCCTTCTTGATCCAGCAAGGGTAAAGGAGAGGTTGATGAAGATCCAGCAGCACGACGGTGTGGTGGTGGATGCAGGGGTCACCGCAATAGGGCTTCGTCGTTCTACTACGAGAGGGAGAGGTGTTGCAGGGGAGAGGGAGGTGCCAAGACTCAAGGGTGCCGCTGCCCCCTCCCTCCCCCCCTTTATATACGCCCCTTAGGCGGTGCGCCGGCCCTAGGAGATGGGATCTCCTAGGAGGGGGGCGGCCAAGGGGTGGAGTGCCCCCCAAGCCAGGTGGGGCGCCCCCCCACCCTAGGGTTCCCAACCCTAGGCGCATGGGGTGGGCCAAGGGGGGCGCACCAGCCCACTATGGGCTAGTTCCCCTCCCCACTTTGGCCCATGGGGCCCTCCGGGATGGGTGGCCCCACCCGGTGGACCCCCGGGACCCTTCCGGTGGTCCCGGTACAATACCGGTGACCCTCGAAACTCTCCCGATGGCCGAAACTGCACTTCCTATATATAATTCTTCACCTCCAGACCATTCCGGAACTCCTCGTGACGTCCAGGATCTCATCCGGGACTCCAAACAACTTTCGGGTTACTGCATATTCATATCTCTACAACCCTAGCGTCACCGAACCTTAAGTGTGTAGACCCTACGGGTTCGGGAGACATGTAGACATGACCGAGATGGCTCTCCGGTCAATAACCAACAGCGGGATCTGGATACCCATGTTGGCTCCCACATGCTCCTCGATGATCTCATCAGATGAACCACGATGTCGAGGATTCAAGCAACCCCGTATACAATTCCCTTTGTCAATCGGTACGTTACTTGCCCGAGATTCGATCGTCGGTATCCCAATACCTCGTTCAATCTCGTTACTGGCAAGTCACTTTACTCGTACCGTAATGCATGATCCCGTGACCAGACACTTGGTCACTTTGAGCTCATTGTGATGATGCATTACCGAGTGGGCCCAGAGATACCTCTCCGTCATACGGAGTGACAAATCCCAGTCTTGATCCGTGTCAACCCAACAGACACTTTCGGAGATACCCGCAGTATACCTTTATAGTCACCCAGTTACGTTGTGACGTTTGGTACACCCAAAGCACTCCTACGGTATCCGGGAGTTATACGATCTCATGGTCTAAGGAAAAGATACTTGACATTGGAAAAACTCTAGCAAACGAACTATACGATCTTGTGCTATGTTTAGGATTGGGTCTTGTCCATCACATCATTCTCCTAATGATGTGATCCCGTTATCAATGACATCCCCATGTCCATAGCCAGGAAACCATGACTATTTGTTGATCAACGAGCTAGTCAACTAGAGGCTCACTAGGGACACATTGTGGTCTATGTATTCACACATGTATTACGATTTCCGGATAATAAAATTATAGCATGAATAATAGACAATTATCATGAACAAGGAAATATAATAATAATCCTTTTATTATTGCCTCTAGGGCATATTTCCAACAATGTTATAGTTCATCACGAAGCTCTAGTAGCTTGGTGGCAGTGAATTTGGAGAACCATCACTATTTCATCTGGAAGATCAACTCACACTCGATTCAAGCGATTGTTGTACTCAGACAATCTGAGCACAAGCTCAAGAATTGAGCTTTTCTCCCTTAGTTTGCAGGCTAAGAAAATCGTCGGAGGTCTTATACCTCTTGACGTGGGCACGAGCCTGAAATTCCAATTTCAGCCCTCGAAACATCTCATATGTTTCGCGACGTTTCAAAACGTCTTCGGTGCCTCAACTCTAAGCCGTTTAACTGAACTATCACGTAGTTATCAAAATGTGTATGTCAGATGTTCGCAACATCCACAGACAATGTTCTAGGTTCAGCACACTGAGCGGTGCATTAAGGACATAAGCCTTCTATGAAGCAATGAGGACAATCCTCAGTTTACGGACCTAGTCCGCATAATTGCTACTATCAACTTTCAACTAAATTTTCTCTAGGAACATATTTAAACAGTAGAACTGAAGCGCGAGCTACGACATAATTTGTGAAGACCTTTTGACTATGTTCAGGATAATTAAGTTCATCTTATGAACTCCCACTCAGATAGATATCCCTCTAGTCATCTAAGTGATTAAATGATCCGAGTCAACTAGGCCGTGTCCGATCATCACGTGAGACGGACTAGTCAACATCGGTGAACATCTTCATGTTGATTGTATCTTCTATACGACTCATGTTCAACCTTTCGGTCTCTTGTGTTCCGAGGCCATGTCTGTACATGCTAGGCTCGTCAAGTCAACCTAAGTGTTTTTCATGTGTTTCGAGGCCATGTCTGTACATGCTAGGCTCGTCAACACCCGTTGTATTCGAATGTAAGAATCTATCACACCCAATCATCACGTGGTGCTTCGAAACGACGAACTTTCGCAACGGTGCATAGTTAGGGGGAACACTTTCTTGAAATTTTAATGAGGGATCATCTTATTTACTACCGTCGTTCTAAGCAAATAAGATGTATAAACATGATAAACATCACATGCAATCAAATAATAGTGACATGATATGGCCAATATCATATAGCTCCTTTGATCTCCATCTTGGGGCTCCATGATCATCTTGTCACCGGCATGACACCATGATCTCCATCATCATGATCTCCATCATCGTGTCTCCATGAAGTTGTCTCGCCAACTTATTACTTCTACTACTATGGCTACCGGTTAGCAATAAAGTAAAGTAATTACATGGCGTTGTTCAATGACACGCAGGTCATACAATAAATAAAGACAACTCCTATGGCACCTGCCGGTTGTCATACTCATCGACATGCAAGTCGTGATTCCTATTACAAGAACATGATCAATCTCATACATCACATATCATTCATCACATTCTTCTTGGCCATATCACATCACATAGCATACCCTGCAAAAACAAGTTAGACGTCCTCTAATTGTTGTTTGCATGTTTTACGTGGCTGCTATGGGTTTCTAGAAAGAACGTTTCTTACCTACGCAAAAACCACAACGTGATATGCCAATTGCTATTTACCCTTCATAAGGACCCTTTTCGTCGAATCCGATCCGACTAAAGTGGGAGAGACAGACACCCGCTAGCCACCTTATGCAACTAGTGCATGCCAGTCGGTGGAACCAGTCTCACGTAAGAGTACGTGTAAGGTCGGTCCGGGCCGCTTCATCCCACGATGCCGCCGAATCAAGATAAGACTAGTAACGGCAAGTAAATTGACAAAATCGACGCCCACAACAACTTGTGTTCTATTCGTGCATAGAAACTACGCAATAGACCTAGCTCATGATGCCACTTTTGGGGAACGTAGCAGAAATTCAAACTTTTCCTACGTGTCACCAAGATCAATCTATGGAGTAATCTAGCAACGAGGGAAGGAGAGTGCATCCACATACCCTTGTAGATCGCTAAGAGGAAGCGTTCAAGTGAACGGGGTTGATGGAGTCGTACTCGTCGTGATCCAAATCACCGGAGATCCTAGTGCCGAACGGACGACACCTCCGCGTTCAACACACGTACAACCCGACGACGTCTCCCATGCCTTGATCCAGCAAGGAGAGAGGGAGAGGTTGAGGAAGACTCCATCCAGCAGCAGCACAACGGCGTGGTGGTGGTGGAGGAGCGTGGTACTCCAGCAGGGCTTCGCCAAGCACCGCAAGAGACAAGGAGGGAGAGGGGTAGGGCTGCGCCAAGAAGGAGAGGAACTCATGTGTCTTGGGCAGCCCAAACCTCAAGTATATATAGGGGAAGGGGAGGGGCTGCGCCCCCACCTAGGGTTCCCTCCCTAGGGGTGGCGGCAGCCCCCAGATCCCATCTGGGTGGCGGCCAGGTGGAGGGGAGAGGGAGGCGCACCAGGCATGGGCCCTAAGGCCCATCTGCCCTTAGGGTTTGCCCCCCTCCTCCCCTTAGGCGCCTTGGGCCCTTGTGGGGGGCTGCACCAGCCTACCTGGGGCTGGTCCCCTATCACACTTGGCCCATGCAGCCCTCCGGGGCTTGTGGCCCCACTTGGTGGACCTCCGGGACCCTCCGGTGGTCCCGGTACACTACCGGTGATGGCCGGAACACTTCCGGTGGCCAAAACCATACTTCCTATATATCAATCTTTACCTCCGGACCATTCCGGAACTCCTTGTGACGTCCGGGATCTCATCTAGGACTCCGAACAACATTCGGTAACCACATACAAACTTCCTTTATAACCCTAGCGTCATCAAACCTTAAGTGTGTAGACCCTACGGGTTCGGGAACCATGCAGACATGACCGAGATGTTCTCCGGTCAATAACCAACAGCGGGATCTGGATACCCATATTGGTTCCCACATGTTCCACGATGATCTCATCGGATGAACCACGATGTCGAGGATTCGATCAATCCCGTATACAATTCCCTTTGTCTAGCGGTATTGAACTTGCCCGAGATTCGATCGTCGGTATCCCGATACTTTGTTCAATCTCGTTACCGGCAAGTCTCTTTACTCGTTCCATAACACATCATCCCGTGATCAACTCCTTGATCACATTGTGCACATTATGATGATGTCCTACCGAGTGGGCCCAGAGATACCTCTCCGTCACACGGAGTGACAAATCCCAGTCTCGATTCGTGCCAACCCAAGAGACACTTTCGGAGATACCTGTAGTGTACCTTTATAGCCACCTAGTTACGTTTTGACGTTTGGCACACCCAAAGTATTCGTACGGTATCCGGGAGTTGCACAATCTCATGGTCTAAGGAAATGATACTTGACATTAGAAAAGCTTTAGCATACGAACTACATGATCTTTGTGCTAGGCTTGAAGGAAATATGCCCTAGAGGCAATAATAAAGTTATTATTTATTTCCTTATATCATGATAAATGTTTATTATTCATGCTAGAATTGTATTAACCGGAAACATAATACATGTGTGAATACATAGACAAATAGAGTGTCACTAGTATGCCTTTACTTGACTAGCTCGTTAATCAAAGATGGTTATGTTTCCTAACCATGGACAAAGAGTTGTTATTTGATTAAGGGGGTCACATCATTAGTTGAATGATCTGATTGACATGACCCATTCCATTAGCTTAGCACCTGATCGTTTAGTATGTTGTTATTGCTTTCTGCATGACTTATACATGTTCCTATGACTATGAGATTATGCAACTCCCATTTACCGGAGGAACACTTTGTGTGCTACCAAACGTCACAACATAACTGGGTGATTATAAAGGTGCTCTACAGGTGTCTCCAAAGGTACATGTTGGGTTGGCGTATTTCGAGATTAGGATTTGTCACTCCGATTGTCGGAGAGGTATCTCTGGGCCCTCTCGGTAATACACATTACTGAAGCCTTGCAAGCATTGCAAATAATGAGTTAGTTGCAGGATGATGTATTACGGAATGAGTAAAGAGACTTGCCGGTAACGAGATTGAACTAGGTATTGAGATACCGACGATCGAATCTTGGGCAAGTAACATATCGATGACAAAGGGAACAACGTATGTTGTTATGCGGTCTGACCGATAAAGATCTTCGTAGAATATGTAGGAGCCAATATGGGCATCCATGTCCCGCTATTGGTTATTGACCGAAGACGTGTCTGGGTCATGTCTACATTGTTCTCGAACCCGTAGGGTCCGCACGCTTAAGGTTTTGATGACAGTTATATTATGAGTTTATGAGTTTTGATGTACCGAAGGAGTTGGGAGTCCCGGATGAGATCGGGGACATGACGAGGAGTCTCTAAATGGATGAGTCGTAAAGATCGATATATTGGACGACTATATTCGGACATCGGAAAGGTTCCGAGTGATTCGGGTATTTTTCGGAGTACCGGGTAGTTACGTGAGAAGCAATGGGCCTTGATGGGCTTTAGTGGAAAGAGGAAAAAGGGCCAAGGGGCCGCTGCGCCCCCCCCCTCCCCTCTAGTCTGAATTGGACTAGGGAAAAGGGGGCCGGCCACCTTTCCTTCTCCTCTACTTCCTTCTCCCTTCCTCCCCTCTTGGTGGACTCCTTCTAGGACTTGGAGTCCTAGTAGGACTCCACATCCTGGCCGCACCAATTGCCTTGGCCGGCCTCCTCCTCCTCCATCCTCTATATACTGAGGTAAGGGGCACCCCATGAACACAAGTTGATCCACGTGATCATATTCTTAGCCATGTGCGGTGCCCCCTTCCACCATAGTCCTCGATAATATTGTAGCGGTGCTTAGGCGAAGCCCTGCGACGGTAGTACATCAAGATCGTCACCACGCCGTCGTGCTGACGGAACTCTTCCCCGACACTTTGCTGGATCGGAGTCCGGGGATCGTCATCGAGCAGAACGTGTGCTAGAACTCGGAGGTGCCGTAGTTTCGGTGCTTGATCGGTCGGGCCGTGAAGACGTACGACTACATCAACCAAGTTAACGCTTCCGTTGTCGATCTACAAGGGTACGTAGATCACACTCTCCCCCTCTCGTTGCTGTGCATCACTATGATCTTGCGTGAGCGTAGGAAATTTTTTGAAATTACTACGAAACCCAACAGTGGCATCCGAGCCTTGGTTTTATATGTTGATGTTATATGCACGAGTAGAACACAAGTGAGTTGTGGGCGATATAAGTCATACTGCTTACCAGCATGTCATACTTTGGTTAGGCGGTATTGTTGGACGAAGCGGCCCAGACCGACGTTACGCCTACGCTTACGCGAGACCGGTTCTCCCGACGTGCTCTGCACATAGGTGGCTTGCGGGTGACAGTTTCTCCAACTTTAGTTAAACCAAGTGTGGCTACGCCCGGTCCTTGCGAAGGTTAAAACAGCACCAACTTGACAAACTATCGTTGTGGTTTTGATGCGTAGGTAAGATTGGTTCTTGCTTAAGCTCGTAGCAGCCACGTAAAACATGCAACAACAAAGTAGAGGACGTCTAACTTGTTTTTGCAGGGCATGTTGTGATGTGATATGGTCAAGACATGATGCTAAATTTTATTGTATGAGATGATCATGTTTTGTAACCGAGTTATCGACAACTGGCAGGAGCCATATGGTTGTCACTTTATTGTATGCAATGCAATCGCGCTGTAATGCTTTACTTTATCACTAAGCGGTAGCGATAGTCGTGGAAGCATAAGATTGGCGAGACGACAACGATGCTACGATGGAGATCAAGGAGTCGCGCCGGTGACGATGGTGATCATGACGGGGCTTCGGAGATGAAGATCACAAGCACAAGATGATGATGGCCATATCATATCACTTATATTGATTGCATGTGATGTTTATCTTTTATGCATCTTATCTTGCTTTGATTGATGGTAGCATTATAAGATGATCTCTCACTAAATTATCAAGACGTGTTCTCCCTGAGTATGCACCGTTGCGAAAGTTCTTCGTGCTGAGACACCACGTGATGATTGGGTGTGATAGGCTCTATGTTCAAATACAATGGGTGCAAAACAGTTGCACACGCGGAATACTCAGGTTATACTTGACGAGCCAAGCATATACAGATATGGCCTCGGAACACGGAGACCGAAAGGTCGAGCGTGAATCATATAGTAGATATGAACAACATAGTGATGTTCACCAATTGAAAGGATCGATATGGTTGACTAGAGGGGGGGTGAATAGGCAACTACCAATTTTTAGCTTTTCTTTACCAAATTAACCTTTGCAGCAAAGTAGGTTGTCTAGATGTGCAACTAGGTGAACAACCTATATGATGCAACAACAAGAAGCACACAAGCAAGCAAGGGAACAAACACTAAAGAGCTTGCACAAGTAAAGGTAAGAGATAACCGAGAGTGGATCCGGTGAAGACGAGGATGTGTTACCGAAGTTCCTTCCTTTTGAGGGGAAGTACGTCTCCGTTGGAGCGGTGTGGAGGCACAATGCTCCCCAAGAAGCCACTAGGGCCACCATATTCTCCTCACGCCCTCACACAATGCGAGATGCCGTGATTCCACTATTGGTGCCCTTGAAGGTGGCGACCGAACCTTTACAAACAAGGTTGGGGCAAACTCCACAACTTAATCGGAGGCTCCCAACAAGACCACGAAGCTTCACCACAATGGAATATGGCTCCGAGGGGACCTCAACCGTCTAGGGTGCTCAAACACCCAAGAGTAACAAGATCCGCTAAGGATGAGTGGGGGAATCAAAAATCCCTTGGTGGAAGTGTAGATCGGAGCCTTCTCAACCACTCCCGAGCAAATCAACAAGTTTGATTGGCTAGGGAGATAGATCGGGCAAAAGGAGGCTTGGAGTAGTTAATGGAGCTTAAGCAATAAATGGTGCTTGGGCAATAATGAAGCTTGGGGGAAGAGGTGGGTCAAAGGGGGGAAGAAGACACCCTTTTATAGTGGGGGGAACAATCCAACCGTTACCCCCCACTCAGCCCCGCAGAGAGCGGTACTACCGCGGGGGCAGGGCGGTACTACCGCTCCCCCTCAGCGGTACTGCCGCGCTAGAAGAGAAGGGGCTGGGGCTGGGACCCAGAGCGGTACTACCGCGGAGGCAGGGCGGTACTACCGCTCACAAGCAGCACTACCGCCACTACTACCACAGCTAGTACCGTAAAACCTGACACGAGAAAATGCGCACTCGAGTCGAGGCGGTAGGAGCACGGAGCCGCAGCGGTACTGCGGCTGAGGCCATCAAGCGGTACTACCACTCCGAGGAGCGGTACTACCGCTTCCTAAGCTTCAGCCGTACTACCGCTATACTGCAGCTAGTGCCGTAAAGCCCAGACACGAGAAAGAGCGCACTAGGGTCGAGGCGGTAGGAGCACGGAGCCGCAGCGGTACTGCAGCTGAAGCCATGAAGCGGTACTACCGCTCCGAGGAGCAGTACTGCCGCTTAGTGAGCCTCAGCGGTACTACCGCTGTGGCCCGCGGTACTACCGCTGGGTCCAGGAAAAGACACATAGGGGAGAAAAGAGAAGCTCCAGAGAGGCGGAAAGAAACGGTGGGTGTGAGAAGGATGTGTACGTGTTGATTCCACCCAAACCATACCGAAGAAGATCCCCTCTTGATAGTACGGTGACTACTCTGAAACTTAGTCCACCAACAATGTCACGAAAGAAGCTACACCGTCTTGAGTAGAGCGCCGAGGGGAAATAATCGTTTCGTGCCGAAAGATGAATATCTGAAAGAACTCAAAGCACCCGATTAGTCCGCAAATGCATTGTCATCAATCACCAAAACACCGTAGGGATAAATATGCCCTTACAATCTCCCCCTTTTTGGTGGATTGATGACAATACGGGATTTGCACAGAAAAGAGTAATGACATAGAATGCAAGAGAACCCACGCCTTAAAATATAGACAGGCTCCCCCTAGATGTTGTGCGCACTAGATAAGTGCTTTGGACTGCACGGCACACATACTAGGATCACGACTCCCCCTATATTTTAGAGACCAACAACCTAAGCAAGATATATGAGAACACATATATGATAGGATAAGCATGCAAGTTATAAGATACTGAGGTGCATAACACATAGATAAGATAACAAAGGTAGCATATGTCTTACACCATATGTCTGGAACTTAGGTCTCACAACAAACCAAACCAAGAGAAACGCACAGGAAACCACAAGACTAAAACAAAGCACGACACAAGAGGCAAAACAAGCAAATCCCTACACTCTCTCCCCCTTTGGCAGCGAGACACCAAAAAGGGCAGAGAGGGACACTACGACTCCAGGTGATCATCACATCTGTGCATCTTCATCGTGAGTTGAAAACTGCTCGGCATCGGAGTCGGTCCAGTGGTAGTTCTGATGAATCCAGTCCTCTTCTTCAGTGATCTGTCCCTCAGACCCACTGACAACAGTGGCGCCCAATTGACGCATGATCTCCTTGTGGCGCGTCCTGGCATTCTTCTCCGCCACATGAGTCAAGTACTGACCATGGGACTCCATGCAGAAGAGCTTCCTCATCTTGCGCTTGAGCTTCTGGGCCCATGATGGTTCTGCACTGGAGTGGCCAAAGTCCTCATTGTGGGCATCAGTAGCAGCCTCACCCTCAGTTCCCATGGCAGCAGCAGCAGCAGCAGACGGGCCCCCTGTGGCAGCAGTAGTAGAAGGACCCCCTGTGTGAGGCGCTGTCTAGTTGTCCTTCTTCCTCAGACGCTTGATCTCATGAGAAACCAAATCTCCAGTTTCTAGCAGCACTCTAGGATAAGTCTGTGCCCAGGCCCTCTCAATGAGCCTCATGATGAAGGGACCTTAGATGGGACACTTCCGCTCAGACACGGCAGACAGAAGTTCAGACCACATGACATGAGAGATATCCAGGCTCTCTCCAGTGTTTGCTTCCTTCTCATGCTGACAAAAAAGGAGCATGTCCACGAGGTAGGAGTGGACCTGATCCAGATTCCCAATGCGAGGGAAGAGAGTCTCACGGAATATGCGATGAAGAATGTCCAGATATGGATACAGCTCGTAGGTCTTCTTCTCAGTGACAGGGTGAACCTTCACAGTGCAGTAGGGCCAAAGGGCTTGCTTGTGGGTGGATGTAACATTGCGGTGAGGATGGAAACCGACAGGAGTCTCAAGCCCGTTATCCACCACATCAAGTAACTCCATGAACACCCGCCACTTGACAGAAAGCAGCTTGCCATTGGTCATCCAAGTCAGAGTCCTGTCGCCATCTGTTCCAAGATGGACGGTGGCATATAATTGAGCCACCAAATCCGCATCGAAGTCCTTGTTGAACTGCATGATCCTGAGAATGTTTAGCTGAGTGCACATCTGAAGGGCTTCTCCAAAGTACTCTGGGTCCTTCTCCATAGCATCAGTGTTAATGGAGCGAACATCAACAAACAGATTCTTCTTGGCCTTGATCACATCAAAGTAGATGGAAAACTGAAAATGATTCCAGAACGGGCGGTTGACCAAGTGGGTTCTTGGTCCACCATATAGGGGTTGCGGTGACGCTTCTCCCAAAACTCCTTGTTGTTCATCTCAGACACAGTCTTCCCTTTTGGCTTGTTGGCGGCTCGCTTCGATTGTTGTGGAGGTGGAGGAACACTTGCAGAAGCACTTGCTGGAGGCGGTTGGGTGCTCGAGGAACCACCGGCAGGCTCTGAGGTCCGGTAGCGCTTGGAGGTGGCACGCCCGGGGTTGATACAACGACCTTGCTGCTCGGAAATGTCAACACCTGGAGCCAAACACAAAAAGAGGCAAAACAACCAGAAGAAACGAGCATAAGCCAACAAACACAGCAAAAAGATCAAGGTAAGGTAGGAGAATGATGGAAATTGGCATGCAGCGGTAGTACCGTGACCTGCCCACGGTAGTACCGCCCCAAGCGGTAGTATCGCCCCAAAGGGAGCGATAGTACCGCTCTAGGTCAAGCGGTAGTACCGCTCCAAAGGGAGTGGTAGTACGGCTTGAGGCGGATACACATCAGTTTCAAAGCGCGAGGCGGTGAAACAGTGGTTTCCTACTACCGTGGACAGATCCGGCACTACCGGCCTACCAAATTCAAAAATAATCCTACCAAACATCAATCTAGATGATCTAGTTGCCTTCTCCAACCAACTCAAGCCTAGATTTAGCCAAAAATCTAGAGATGCAACCACCATTGCCCCTAAAGCACAAGAACTAAAAGCAAGACCAAAAGAGAGAAGGAACGGGGGCACTACCGGCATCCATGGCAAGAGGACGTGGTGGGGATCGACTCCACCGAAGGAAATGGAGAGGAACGCCCCGGAGGAGGAGATCCATCGGAGCCCTTCCACGGTGGAACGGTGCTGGAGAGAGAGAGAGACACGAGGGGGCGAGCGAAGGGGTGTGAGGGAGAAGAAACCTCCCCCTGCCCCGATAAAAACCCCTTGGTCCCGCCCCGCAGCGGTAGTACCGCACTGGTGGGGCGGTAGTACCGCTTAGCGTGGTAGTACCGTCCACCACCAGCGGTAGTACCGCTTATCAGCGGTAGTACCGCTCACCAACCGTGGCAGTACCGCCCAGCACACCGCGGCAACTAGACAACATGGCTTAGCTTAAAAAAAACGGCAGAAAAAAACAGCAACGAAAAGCAAAAGAACACACCAGCAAGAGGTCAAGAAACCGCTCATCAAGATAGGGTGGTGGCCTAAGCCACCTATGTTTGAGTTTAAGAGGTATGGCGCCGCGAAGATTTTAACCTTGGGCCCATGACCAAAGCTCGTCTTTTAAGCACACATGCCATCAACAATGGCTAAAGTGAAAGACTTGATCAATTTATGCATAATGGGGGGAGGGAGAGTTCATTGAGAGAACAACACTCCCCCTATGTCCATGCCTACACCTAACCTAGACAACAAATTGAGCGAGGTAGGGTGTGCACGGGTTCAAGCAACATTGCTTGAATCAATGATATTTAGCTCATGCCTTAACTCGCGAAATCTTGCTTCATCCAAGGGCTTCGTGAAAATATCTGCAAGGTTGTCATGAGTGTTGACATAGTTGAGCTCGATCTCTCCTCGCCTAATGTGATCCCAGATGAAGTGATACCGAATCTCAATATGCTTCATCTTGAAGTGTTGCACCGGGTTGAGAGAAATCTTGATGGCACTTTCATTGTCACACCAAAGAGGCACTTTGTCACAAGTGACACCGTAATCCTTTAAAGTTTGCCTCATCCATAAGAGTTGTGCACAACAACTACCGGCCGCAACATACTCCGCTTCGGTGGACGAGAGAGACACACAACTTTGCTTTTTGGAAGACCAACTTACCAAAGAGCAACCAAGGAATTGGCACCCTCCGGAAGTGGACTTCCTATCCACTTTGTCTCCCGCCCAATCGGAATCCGAATACCCTACAAGCTTGAAGTTTGATCCTCTTGGGTACCATAAGCCAAAGTTTGGGGTATGAGCCAAATATCGAAAGATTCGTTTGACCGCCACATGGTGACTTTCCTTAGGTGCGGCTTGAAACCGTGCACAAATTCCCACACTCAACATGATGTCTGGTCTAGATGCACAAAGGTAAAGCAAGGATCCAATCATGGAACGATATACCTTTTGATCGACCACTTTACCATTGGGATCTAGGTCAAGTTGGCACTTGGTGGGCATTGGGGTGGAAGCCGGCTTGACGTCACTTAGCTTGAATCTCTTGAGCATGTCTTGAGTGTATTTGGATTGATTGATGAAGGTTCCTTCTCTTCTTTGCTTCACTTCGAACCCTAGAAAGAACTTCAACTCCCCCATGGAGGACATCTCGAACGTAGTCGATACCCTCGACTTGGGAGTAGCCTTGTGCTACCAAACGAGCCTTGTTGCGAATGATAATCCCATGGGCATCTTGCTTGTTCTTGAATATCCACTTGGTTCCAATGACATTGTGGGTCCCCGTTGGCCTTGGCACCAATCTCCACACTTTGTTGCGCTCGAAGTTGTTGAGTTCTTCATGCATGGCATTGAGCCAATCCGGATCTTCTAGCGCCTCATAGACCTTGTGAGGTTCCACACAAGAGACAAACGCGTGATGCTCACAAAAATTTGCTAATTGTCTATGAGTGCTTACCCCCTTTCTTAAGCTTCCAAGCACATTCGTCATGAGATGATCCTTGGTGGAGAGCTTGGAAGCAACTTTGGTGGCACGACGCTCTAATTCCTCCTCGGTGGTGAGTTGAGGAGCGGTTACTTGATCATCTTGAGCGTCGTCATGAACTTGTTCTTGGTCTTGAACTTGCTCGGGGGAGAGAACTTGACCTTGGGCATCACTCGGTGTGTCAACACCGTCTTGAGTATGATCTTGCCCTAGGTCTTGTTCGCGAGGTTGAGGGCCTTCACTTTGTTCTTCGGAAGCGTGTGGGCCTTGGGTTTGTGATGCTCCACTTGAGTGGAGCATTGTCCTTCTCCTTCGGCCACAAGGGGTTTCTCAATGGGTAGGATGAAACCAACACCCATTCTTCTTATGGCTTGAGGAGGAATTTTATCACCTACATCACAAGTGCCACTTTGTTCCACTTGGGAGCCATTATTCTCATCAAACTCCACGTTACACGTCTCCTCAATAAGTCCTGTGGATTTATTGAGGACACGGTAAGCATGAGAGTTTGTAGCATAACCAACAAATATGCCCTCATAAGCTCTAGCCTCAAATTTAGACAACCGAACACCTTTCTTGAGAATGAAACACTTACACCCGAATACCCGGAAGTACTTGAGGTTGGGCTTGTTACCGGTGAGTATCTCATAAGGAGTCTTGTTCAAACCCTTGCGGAGGTAGAGCCGATTTGATGCATGACACGCGGTGTTGATGGCTTCGGCCCAAAATTTGTACGGAGACTTGAACTCCACCATCATGGTCCTTGCCGCATCCATCAACGTCCGGTTCTTCCTCTCCGCAACACCGTTTTGTTGAGGGGTGTATGGTGCGGAATATTGATGCTTGATTCCCTCATCACTCAGAAATTCATCCAAGGTGTAGTTCTTGAACTCGGTGCCGTTGTCACTTCTTATTGTCAAGATCTTTGTATTGTGTTGACGTTGTGCTTCATTGGCAAAGTCAATGACGGTTTGTTGGGTCTCGCTCTTCCTCTTGAAGAAATACACCCACGTGTACCTTGAGTAGTCATCCACAATCACCAAGCAATACTTTCTACCTCCAAGACTATCGAAGGATGGAGGCCCAAAGAGATCCATGTGAAGGAGCTCCAAAGGCCTCTTTGAATAAATGATAGTCGTGGGAGGGTGAGTCTTCTCATGTAGCTTTCCTTCGATACAGGCACTGCAAGCACGATCTTTAGCAAAACTAACATTCGTTAGTCCACGGACATGGTCCCCCTTTAGGAGACTTTGCAAAGATCTCATATTGACATGGGCTAAATGGCGATGCCAAAGCCATCCCACATCAACTTTAGCCATTAGGCATGTCGCGGTCTTAGTGGGTCGCTCCAAAAAGTTAATCACATATAGACCGTTCTCGACATGCCCAACAAAGGCTACTTTAAGAGTCTTGCTCCACAAGAGGGCCACGGTATCGATATCAAAGAAAGTGGCAAAGCCCATGATTGCAAGTTGACGAACGGAAAGTAAATTGTATGCAAGGGACTCAACAAGCATGACCTTCTCGATCGTGAGATCATGAGAGATGACCACCTTGCCAAGTCCCAATACCTTAGAAGATGAGGCGTCACCCCACTCGACATTGGTGGGCATAGATGGAACCTTGTGCACGTCCACCACCAAGTCCTTGCTTCCGGTCATATGATTTGTAGCTCCGCTATCGAGCAACCATGATCCACCACCGGAAGCAAACACCTACAAGAGATCAATGCTTGGTTTTAGGTACCCATTTTGTAATGCGTCCTTTGATGTTAGTAACAAGGGTCTTAGGAACCCAAATAGACCATTCAATGTACTCATGAAGAGAACCAACAAATTTGGCATAAACATGCCCATCACTAGCACGGTACAACACATAAGAAGGATTAAAATCGCCGGCTTTGTTGGGTGAGGTGACATTGCCCTTCTTGACTTTGTTCTTCTTCTTCTCCTCGGGGACACTTTCTCCCGCCCTCACAAAGGTTTGCATGAGGGGAGGAGGTCGTTTGGTCTTGTCATTCTTCTTCTTGTTTTTGGAGTCGGGGACGTACCCAACCCCTTCCTTTGCCACACCTCCCTTTTGGTTGATCAAGAGATCATTGAGGTTCTTCTTGCCTTGTATGCAAGTCGCAAGGCCTCTCTCAAGTTGCTCCTTCAACTTAGCATTTTCCTCAACAAGATGTATATGCTCACAACATGGATTAGTAGCATTTGCATTATCAATTAAAACCATATGAGGAAAACTTGCTTTCTCCTTAGTTAGCTTCACTTGGAGTTGATCATGAGACTCCTTGAGACTAGCGTGAATACCCTTCAAGGCCTTGTGGGCCTTGTCAAGTATATCAAACTCCTCTTTGAGTCTAGCAAGATCAACTCCGAGTTTGGCCTTCTCGGAATTTAGCACACGAGAAACAACGAGAGCATGATCATAATCTTTCTCTAACTTAGCATGATCAAAGTTGTATGACTCCTCAAGAGGCAAACGAAGACCACACTCTTCCTCAAGAGCATTGGAGAGATCCGAAATCTCATCGGCATAGTCACGACTATGCCCTTCCATCTTCGAGATGGTGTCTTCGTGAGCCTCGATCATGTCATTGGCCTCACCAAGTTGTTCCAAGAGAGCAATAAAGTGCTTCTTGGATTTTCCCTTGAGTTTGCCCATAAAGGCCTCAAACTCGTTAGCCTCCACATTAGCTCCCTCAACTTCATTAATGCTCTCCGATGGGGAAGGATGATTAATGATGGTAGTTTTGATGTTGGAGGTTACCTTGTTGATGGCTTTCGCCATGAGGCACTTGGCGTTGATGCTCTCGTTAGGTGAGTCGAAGAGAGACACTCGTGACGTTGTGGCAATGGCGACGGAGGCCATGGCAACCGACTCATCATCTTCATCATTGTCATCATCCTCATTGTACTCTTCTTGCACAACCAAGGCCTTGGGAGGAGTCTTCTTGGTGAAGTTGTTCTTGTTGGGGAACGACTTGGCCTTGTCCTTTCGGATGAGTTTGCCACCATTGTCTTCCCTCTTCTCATACGGGCATTCCGCAACGAAATGACTCACGTTGCCGCAATTGTAGCAAGTCCTTACACGTTTCTTGCTCCTCGTGCCACTCGAGGTGTTTTTGCTAAAGTTGGTCCTCGAGTTTTTCTTGCTCCAAAATTGCCTTGAAGCAAGTGCCATGTGTTCATGATATGCATACTTTGTATCTTCGGGGTTGCTCTCCTCCTCTTCCTCTTCTTCTTCTTCCACGGTGAGCTTGGCCTTCAAAGCAAGGTTAGGCTTCTTTGCCCGTTGAGAACGGAGCACCGCATTGTCGGCGGTCTTGTCCAAAATGTTCATGGCCACAAACTCATCCAACACCTCGCTTGAGGTCAAAGTGTGGAAGTCCGGTCTTTGGCGGATGATGGAGGACATGGCCTTGTGGTAGGGCATCATTGCCTTGAGGAATTTGCGCTTGATCCAATTGTCATCCGTGTCCTTGCTCCCGTGATCTCGTAGTGAGACCGCGAGTTCGGTGACTCTTCGATAAAGCTCACGAGGTTCTTCATCTTCCTTCATTGCAAACTCATTGGCCTCATCTTGTACCACTTCATAGTTGGAGTGTTGAATGCTTGCGCTTCCCCGGTAGAGAGACACGACACAATGCCATGCATCTTTGGCCAAGGCGAAGGGACGAAGATGAGGTAGGTCTTCGGGTGGAATTGCATCTTGAATGATGAAGAGAGCATTCTCATTGAATTGATTGTCCGCGGCTTCTCGAGGAGTGAAGTTGCTTGGATCATGTGGGTAGAAAGCTTCTTCAATGATTCTCCAAAGGTTAGTGTTCACATGATTTAAATGACGTTTAAAGTGGTAAACCCAAGAATCAAAATCCTCATTTTTCACAATCTTAGGAGGAGGACTGGCATGATTCAAATGAGTAGAGGGAACCGGTCCACCATACACAAGTGGTGGTTCCACATGGGCAAAGATGCCGGTGCCATTCTTGCCACTAGAAGAAGGAGCCTTTTCACTACTAGCTCCCCCCTTGTCGGGGATAGCATCCGACACCTTGTTGGTGGGATCCCCCACTTTCAACGGTGCGGTGGATAGTTTAAGCCCCTCAAGAAATTTAGTAAACATGTTTTCAACTTTGGTCGTCATGGAGGTTTTCAATGTCTCTAAGGCTACATTGAACTCCTCACGAGAGACCGAAGTTCCCCCATCGCCCGTAGACGAGATCGGATTCACACCAGAGTGTTCCTCCACACCGTCTACGGTATCAACCATACTCTTTGGACGGTAAAGTCCTTAATAAAGAGACGAGGCTCTGATACCAATTGAAAGGATCGATATGGTTGACTAGAGGGGGGGTGAATAGGCAACTACCAATTTTTAGCTTTTCTTTACCAAATTAACCTTTGCAACAAAGTAGGTTGTCTAGATGTGCAACTAGGTGAACAACCTATATGATGCAACAATAACAAGCACACAAGCAAGCAAGGGAACAAACACTAAAGAGCTTGCACAAGTAAAGGTAAGAGATAACCGAGAGTGGATCCGGTGAAGACGAGGATGTGTTACCGAAGTTCCTTCCTTTTGAGGGGAAGTACATCTCCGTTGGAGCGGTGTGGAGGCACAATGCTCCCCAAGAAGCCACTAGGGCCACCGTATTCTCCTCATGCCCTCACACAATGCGAGATGTCGTGATTCCACTATTGGTGCCCTTGAAGGCGGCGACTGAACCTTTACAAACAAGGTTGGGGCAAACTCCACAACTTAATCGGAGGCTCCCAACAAGACCACGAAGCTTCACCACAATGGAATATGGCTCTGAGGTGACCTCAACCATCTAGGGTGCTCAAACACCCAAGAGTAACAAGATCCGCTAAGGATGAGTGGGGGAATCAAAAATCCCTTGGTGGAAGTGTAGATCGGAGCCTTCTCAACCACTCCCAAGCAAATCAACAAGTTTGATTGGCTAGGGAGATAGATCGGGCAAAAGGAGGCTTGGAGTAGTTAATGGAGCTTGAGCAATAAATGGTGCTTGGGCAATAATGAAGCTTGGGGGAAGAGGTGGGTCAAAGGGGGGAAGAAGACACCCTTGTATAGTGGGGGGAACAATCCAACCGTTACCCCCCACTCAGCCCCGCAGAGAGCGGTACTACCGCGGGGGCAGGGCGGTACTACCGCTCATAAGCGGTACTACCGCTCCCCCTTAGCGGTACTGCCGCGCTAGAAGAGAAGGGGCTGGGGCTGGGACCCAGAGCGGTACTACCGCGGAGGCAGGGCGGTACTACCGCTCACAAGCAGCACTACCGCCACTACTACCGCAGCTAGTACCGTAAAACCCGACACAAGAAAATGCGCACTCGAGTCGAGGCGGTAGGAGCACGGAGCCGCAGCGGTACTGCGGCTAAGGCCATCAAGCGGTACTACCGCTCCGAGGAGCGGTACTACCGCTTCCTGAGCTTCAGCCGTACTACCGCTATACTGCAGCTAGTGTCGTAAAGCCCAGACACAAGAAAGAGCGCACTAGGGTCGAGGCGGTAGGAGCACGGAGCCGCAGCGGTACTACAACTGAGGCCATCAAGCGGTACTACCGCTCCGAGGAGTGGTACTGCCGCTTAGTGAGCCTCAGCGGTACTACCGCTGTGGCCCGTGGTACTACCGCTGGGTCTAGGAAAAGACACACAGGGGAGAAAAGAGAAGCTCCAGAGAGGCGGAAAGAAACGGTGGGTGTGAGAAGGACGTGTACGTGTTGATTCCACCCAAACCATACCGAAGAAGATCCCCTCTTGATAGTACGGTGACTACTCTGAAACTTAGTCCACCAACAATGTCACGAAAGAAGCTACACCGTCTTGAGTAGAGCGTCGAGGGAAAATAATCGTTTCGTGCCGAAAGATGAATATCGGAAAGAACTCAAAGCACCCAATTAGTCCGCAAATGCATTGTCATCAATCACCAAAACAACGTAGGGATAAATATGCCCTTACACCAATGAAACTACTCCATCTCACGTGATGATCGGACATGGTTTAGTTGATTTGGATCACGTAATCACTTAGAGGATTAGAGGGATGTCTATCTAAGTGGGAGTTCTTAAGTAATATGATTAATTGAACTTAAATTTATCATGAACTTAGTCCTGGTAGTATTTTGCAAATTATGTTGTAGATCAATAGCTCGCATTGTTGCTTCCCTGTGTTTATTTTGATATGTTCCTAGAGAAAATTGTGTTGAAAGATGTTAGTAGCAATGATGCGGATTGGATCCGTGATCTGAGGTTTATCCTCATTGCTGCACAGAAGAATTATGTTCTTGATGCACCGCTAGGTGACGGACCTATTGTAGGAGCAGATGCAGAGGTTATGAACATTTGGCTAGCTCAATATGATGACTACTTGATAGTTTAGTGCACCATGCTTAATGGCTTAGAATCGGGACTTCAAAGACGTTTTGAACGTCATAGAGCATATGAGATGTTACAGGAGTTGAAGTTAATATTTCAAGCAAATACCCGAGTTGAGAGATATGAAGTCTCCAACAAGTTCTATAGCTAAAAGATGGAGGAGAATCGCTCAACTGGTGAGCATGTGCCCAGATTGTCTGAGTACAACAATCGCTTGAATCAAGTGGGAGTTAATCTTCCAGATAAGATAGTGATTGACAGAATTCTCTAGTCACCATCACCAAGTTAGTAGAACTTCGTGATGAACTATGATATGCAAGGGATAACGGAAACGATTCCCAAGCTCTTCGTAATGCAGAAATTGACGAAGGTAGAAATCGAGAAAAACATCAAGTGTTGATGGTAGACAAGACCACTAGTTTCAAGAAAAGGGCAGAGGGAAGAAGGGGAACTTCAAGAAGAACAGCAAGAAAGTTGCTGCTCAAGTGAAGAAGTCCAAGTCTGGTCCTAAGCTAGAGACTAAGTGTTTCTACTGCAAAGGGACTGGTCACTGGAAGCGGAACTACCCCAAGTGATTGGCAGATAAGAAGGATGGCAAAGTGAACATAAGTATATTTGATATACATGTTATTGATGTGTACTTTACTAGTGTTTATAGCAACCCCTCAGTATTTGATACTAGTTCAGTTGCTAAGATTAGTAACTCGAAACGGGAGTTGCAGAATAAACAGAGACTAGTTAAGGGTGAAGTGACGATGTGTGTTGGAAGTGGTTCCAAGATTGATATGATCATCATCGCACACTCCCTATACTTTCGGGATTAGTGTTGAACCTGAATAAGTGTTATTTGGTGTTTGCGTTAAGCACGAATATGATTTGATCATGTTTATTGTAATATGGTTATTCATTTAAGTAAGAGAATAAATTGTTGTTTTGTTTACATGAATAAAACCTTATATGGTTACACATCCAATGAAAATAGTTCGTTGGATCTCGATCGTAGTGATACACATAATCATAATATTGAAACCAAAAGATGCAAAGTGAATAATGATAGTGCAACTTATTTGTAGCACTGCCGTTTAGGTCATATTGGTGTAAAGCGCATGAAGAAACTCCATGCTGATGGGATTTTGGAATCACTTGATTATGAATCACTTGATGCTTGCGAACCATGCCTCATGGGCAAGATGACTAAGACTCCATTCTCCGGAGCGAGCAACTGACTTATTGGACATAATACATACTAATGTATGCGGTCCGATGAGTGTTAAGGCTCACGGCAAGTATCGTTATTTTCTGAACTTCATAGATGATTTGAGCAGATATGGGTATATCTACTTGATGAAACATAAGTCTGAAACATTTGAAAAGTTCAAAGAATTTCAGAGTGAAGTGGAAAATCATCGTGACAAAGAAAATAAAGTTTCTATGATCTGATCACGAAGACAAATATTTGAGTTAGTTTGGTCTTCAATTAAAACAATGTGGAATAGTTTCACAAATTCATGCCACATGGAACACCACAGCATAATGGTGTGTCCAAACGTCATAACCGTACTTTATTGGATATAGTGCAATCTATGATGTCTCTTACCGATCTACCACTATCGTTTTGGGGTTATGCATTAGAGACAGTTGCATTCACGTTAAATAGGGCACCATATAAATCTGTTGAGACGACACCATATGAACTATGGTTTGGCAAGAAACCTAAGCTGTCGTTTCTTAAAGTTTGGGATTGCGATGCTTATGTGAAAAAGTTTCAACATGATAAGCTCGAACCCAAATCGGAGAAGTAAATCTTCATAGGATATCCAAAGGAAACTATTGGATACACCTTCTATCACAGATCCAAAGGCAAGACTTTTGTTGCTAAATTTGGAAACTTACTAGAGAAGGAGTTTCTCTCGAAAGAAGTGAGTGGGAGGAAAGTAAAAAACTTGATAAGGTAATTGTACCTTCTCCCTTATTGGAAAGTAGTTCATCACAGAAATATGTTCCTGTGACTACTACACCAATTAGTGAGGAAGCTAATGATGATGATCATGTAACTTCAGATCAAGTTACTACCGAAACTCCCAGGTAAACCAGAGTGAGATCCGCACCAGAGTGATACTATAATCCTGTTCTGGAAGTCATGTTACTAGACCATGGCGAACTTGCGAACTATGAGGAAGCGATGATGAGCCCAGATTCCGCAAAATGGCTTGAGGCCATGAAATCTGAGATGGGATCCATGTATGAGAACAAAGTATGGACTTTGGTTGACTTGCCCGATGATCGGCAAGCAATTGAGAATAAATGGATCTTCAAGAGGAAGACGGACGCTGATAGTAGTGTTACTATCTACAAAGCTAGAATTGTCGCAAAAAGGTTTTCGACAAGTTCAAGGTATTGACTACGATAAGAGTTTCTCACTCGTATCTATGCTTAAATCTGTCCGAATCATGTTAGCAATTGCCGCATTTTATGAAATCTGGCAAATGGATAACAAAATTGCAATCCTTAATGGATTTCTTAAAGAAGAGTTGTATATGATGCAACCAGAAGTTTTTGTCAATCCTAAAGGTGTTAACAAAATATACAAACTCCAGCGATCCATCTATGGACTGGTGTAAGCATCTCGGAGTTGGAATATACGCTTTGATAAATTGATCAAAGCATATAGTTTAATACAGACTTGCAGTGAAGCCTGTATTTACTAGAAAGTGAGTGGGAGCACTACAACATTTCTGATAAGTATATGTGAATGACATATTATTGATCAGAGACAATGTAGAATTATTCTGCAAAGCATAAATGAGTGCTTGAAAGGAGTTTTTCAAAGAAAGACCTTAGTGAAGCTGCTTACATATTGAGCATCAAGATCTATAGAGATATATCAAGACGCTTGATAAGTTTTTTTCAATAAGTACAAACCTTGACAAGATTTTGAAGTAGTTCAAAATGGAGCAGTCAAAGAAAGAGTTCTTGCCTGTGTTACAAGGTGTGAAGTTGAGTAAGACTCAAAGCCCAACCACGGCAGAAGATAGAAAGAGAATGAAAGTCATTCCCTATGCCTCAGTCATAGGTTCTATAAAGTATGCCATGCTATGTACCAGATCTATTGTATACCATACACTGAGTTAAGAAAGGGAGTACAATAGTGATCTAGGAGTAGATCAATGGACAACGGTCAAAATTATCCTTACTGGAATAAGGATAGTTTTCTCGATTACGGAGGTGACAAAAGGTTCGTCGTAAAGAGTTACGTCGATGCAAGTTTTGACACTGATCCAGATGACTCTAAGTCTCAATCTGGATACATATTGAAAGTGGGAGCAATTAGCTAGAAGTAGCTCCATGCAGAGCATTGTTGACATAGAAATTTGCAAAAATACATGCGGATCTGAATGTGGCAGACCCGTTGACTAAACTTCTCTCACAAGCAAAACATGATCACTTTTTGGGTCTTAATCACATAGCGATGTGAACTAGATTATTGAATCTAGTAAACCCTTTGGGTGTTAGTCACATGGAGATGTGAACCAATCACATAAAGATGTGAACTATTGATGTTAAATTACATGGCGATGTGATCTAGATTATTGACTCTAGTGCAAGTGGGAGACTGAAGGAAATATGCCCTAGAGGCAATAATAAAGTTATTATTTATTTCCTTATATCATGATAAATGTTTATTATTCATGCTAGAATTGTATTAACCGGAAACATAATACATGTGTGAATACATAGACAAACAAAGTGTCACTAGTATGCCTCTACTTGACTAGCTCGTTAATCAAAGATGGTTATGTTTCCTAACCATGGACAAAGAGTTGTTATTTGATTAACGGGATCACATCATTAGTTGAATGATCTGATTGACATGACCCATTCCATTAGCTTAGCACCCGATCGTTTAGTATGTTGCTATTGCTTTCTTCGTGACTTATACATGTTCCTATGACTATGAGATTATGCAATTCCCGTTTGCCGGAGGAACACTTTGTGTGCTACCAAACGTCACAACGTAACTGGGTGATTATAAAGGTGCTCTACAGGTGTCTCCAAAGGTACATGTTGGGTTGGCGTATTTCGAGATTAGGATTTGTCACTCCGATTGTCGGAGAGGTATCTCTGGGCCCTCTCGGTAATACACATCACTGAAGCCTTGCAAGCATTGCAACTAATGAGTTAGTTGCAGGATGATGTATTACGGAACGAGTGAAGAGACTTGCCAGTAATGAGATTGAACTAGGTATTGAGATACCGACGATCGAATCTCGGGCAAGTAACATACCGATGACAAAGGGAACAATGTATGTTGTTATGCGGTCTGACCGATAAAGATCTTCGTAGAATATGTAGGAGCCAATATGGGCATCCAGGTCCCGCTATTGGTTATTGACCGAAGACGTGTCTCGGTCATGTCTACATTGTTCTCGAACCCGTAGGGTCCGCACGATTAAGGTTTCGATGACAGTTATATTATGAGTTTATGAGTTTTGATGTACCGAAGGAGTTCGCAGTCCCGGATGAGATCGGGGACATGTCGAGGAGTCTCGAAATGGTCGAGACATAAAGATCGATATATTGGACGACTATATTCGGACATCGGAAAGGTTCTGAGTGATTCGGGTATTTTTCGAAGTACCGGGTAGTTACGGGAGAAGCAATGGGCCTTGATGGGCTTTAGTGGGAAGAGGAAAAAGGGCCAAGGGGCTGCTGCGCCCCCCCTCCCCTCTAGTACGAATTGGACTAGGGAAAAGGGGGCTGGCCACCTTTCCTTCTCCTCTACTTCCTTCTCCCTTCCTCCCCTCTTGGTGGACTCCTACTAGGACTTGGAGTCCTAGTAGGACTCCACATCCTGGCCGCACCAATTGCCTTGGCCGGCCTCCTCCTCCTCCATCCTTTATATACCGAGGCAAGGGGCACCCCATGAATACAAGTTGATCCACGTGATCATATTCTTAGCTGTGTGCGGTGCCCCCTTCCACCATAGTCCTCGATAATATTGTAGCGGTGCTTAGGCGAAGCCCTGCGACGATAGTACATCAAGATCGTCACCACGCCGTCGTGCTGACGGAACTCTTCCCCGACACTTTGCTGGATCGGAGTCCGGGGATCGTCATCGAGCTGAACGTGTGCTAGAACTCGGAGGTGCCGTAGTTTCGGTGCTTGATCGGTCGGGTCGTGAAGATGTACGACTATATCAACCAAGTTAACGCTTCCGTTGTCGATCTACAAGGGTACATAGATCACACTCTTCCCCTCTCGTTGCTATGCATCACTATGATCTTGCGCGAGCGTAGGAATTTTTTTGAAATTACTACGAAACCCAACAAGGCTTAGGATTGGGGCTTATAAACGACATCCAATGTCCATGGTCAGGAAACCGTAACCATCTATTGATCAACGAGCTAGTCGACTAGAGGCTTACTAGGGACATGGTGTTGTCTATGTATCCACACATGTATCTGAGTTTCCTATCAATACAATTCTAGCATGGATAATAAACGATTATCATGAACAAGGAAATATAATAATAACCAATTTATTATTGCCTCTAGGGCATATTTTCAACAGTAGGATAGCCGGTTTTGAAGTTGATGATTGAATCTTAATTGAGTGGTTAGTTCAGAGTGTAATGGGGACTTCTCTCTATGCATGTCACCAGCCAAAGTTAAAGGGACGCACACTAATGATAACAATTTCAAGAAACACCAAGGTTATTAGTATAATATAGACACACATGCACACATACAAAATAAAATAACATTGAACATAAGATATCTAAAGTTCTATTGTCATTAAAAATAAGTTCATTAAGAAACACCAAGTAGTAAAATATGCGCACACCACCGTAGATGAAACAAATGATAATCTAATTAAACACCAACATCCAAAACCTATTCCATTGACCAATACATTTTTTTTGAATGAAAGGGGTCCCCCCCACCCCATTTTTATTAATGAAGCGAAACAGAAAGCTACAAAGCACAGTCTTAAACAGCACATGTTTCACCCGGGGGACAAGGCACCCCACAACCCAACTTAGCCACGGCAGAAAATGACCACCGAACACCAAACACTATTGGAAGTTCAACTACTTATTACAAGGTCCAGCGACCCGAAAAGAGATAGTCTGAAGTTCAACCACTACAGCTTCAGATCTTGCTCCCAGAATTCACCTCCTGGCAATCCGCAGGAGTTGCCCGCATCGCTTGTCCAGGAGACAGATGTACTGACGCAGCAGGGTCGCCTGAGTGTCGTTGCAGATAACCTTCCATTGATGCAAGTGGGAGCTTAGTTTTGCTAGCACACATCTGACATTTCTCCAGGTACGACCCTGAAAGCAAAAATCATTCCTTAATTTCCAAATGCTCCATAAGGATGCAGCTACCATCAAGTTAAGTACAGGTTTTTCCTTATGTTTCTGCCACAAGGCATGAACATCACTAAAGTTAGAAATATATGGGTGGTCAGAGCACTCAGCAACAAAATCCCAAATTTGTTTTGCCACCACACAATCAAACAAAAGATGATGAACATATTCATTTTCACAGCAAAAAGGACAGGAAATATCCTCAACTGGTCTTCTTTTGGCTAGGTTATCGTGGGTAAGCACCTTGTTATGAGCACACAACCATAAGAACACATGAATTTTTTGTGGGCATAGAACTTTCCACAACTTATCTCTAACAATGGAGACCCCCCCCCCCAAAGTTAATCTGCTTATAAAATGATTTGACAGAGTATATCCCATTTGTCTCCAGAGACCAAACGGGAGTATCCGTAACCTCACTAAGCTGGGCGTTTTTAACCAGGCTAACCAATTGGTTCCAGCCATCATAAACCACTTCATCTATGCACCTTCTAAAGGTCAGCTTAAGGTTCTCACCATCCCAAACTTCTGCTACAGAGCACTCAGTCTGGTTACAAATGCAATATAACTCCCAAAATCGAGTTTTAAGGAAACAATCCCCAATCCAAGTGTCATGCCAAAAGCTAATTCTTTCCCCATTGCCCAATTTCCACTTATAAAAGGTTTTTGCAACAGATAAAGCCCAGGTAGCACTCTTCCAGAAGGTAGAGCCCACCCCATTTCTAGCCCATAGAATATTAGGATGATTAATGTCATATTTGTAAGCAATAATTTTCTTCCAATCACTGTCATTATTGTCAAAGAATCTTTTCCCTAGGAGGCCAGCAAGGCCATATTGAACTCTTTGAGGTTAGGAATACCTAAACCACCAAATTCTTTCTTCCTAGAGATCATGCCCCAATTAGCCAAGTGATACTTATGCTAGTTATCCATATTCCCCCAGAAAAAGTGGGCCATTTGAGAGTTAATGGCATTAATAGCCCATTTAGGGAATTTAATCATTGCCATAAGATAAGCTGGGATGCTAACAATGCAAGAACATAGCAAAATGATCTTGCCTTTATAGGTAAGATACCTCCCCAACCAACCAGAAATGTTTTTAATAATCCTATCAATGGTAGGTTGTAAGTCTTCTTTCTTGAGATTGTCATAGTGCAAAGGCACCCCCAAATATTTAATGGGGAAATCCCCAATTTTGCAACAGAAGATCTGGGAAAATTCGTTTGCAATTGTATCATCAACATTGATAGTTAGCAAGTCACTTTTATGGAAATTGATTTTCATCCCTGACAGGTTCTCAAATCAAGACAATAGCCATTTAAAATTCCTGGCTTTATCAATAGAATTTTCTAAGAAGAGGA